>NW_026644818.1:0-89285 GCF_030020395.1 Manis pentadactyla
AGATAGAGAGCAATCCTAGGCTCTTTGAGAGAGAGAGATAGAGAGGGAGAGAACATATGCTCCTTCTAGAGAGAGATTGAGGGAGAGAGAGAGAGAAAGAGAGAAAGAGAGAGAGACAGAGAGACAGCGACAAAGAGAGAGATGCTTGGGACGTTTTAGAGAGAGAGAGATCTGCTAAGCTTTTTGAGAGAAAGAGAAAGGAAGAGACAGAGAGAGATATGCTAGGCTCCTTGAGAGAGACTGAGGGAGAGAAAAGAGAGAGAGAGAGAGGCTAGGCTCCCGTGAACGAGAGAGTGAGAGAGATACATGCAAGGCTCCTTTGTGAGAGAGAGAGAGAGCGAGAGTGATTCTAGTATCCTTTGAGAAAGAGAGTGGGATTCTAGGCTCCTTTGTGAGAAAGTGGAGAGATGAAGCGACAGAGAGTTGCTATTCCCCTTTGAGAGAGAGAGAGATGCTAGACTTCTTAGACAGAGAGAGAGAAAAAGAGAGAGATGCTAGAATATTTGGAGAGAGAGAGAAATGCTATGCTCCTTTGAGAGAGAGAGAGAGAGGGAGAGAGGGAGAGGGAGAGAGCGAGTAAGAGAGAGATGCAGGGATCCTTTGATAGAAAGTGGAGAGATACAAAGAGAGATGTATGCTATTCTACTTTAAGAGAGAGAGGACAGAGAGAGAGGGATCATAGGCTCGTTTGAGAGAGAGAGAGAGAGAGAAATATAGACGATATGCTCCTTGGAGAGAGAGTGAGAGAGAGAGAAAGAGAGGGAGAGAGAGAGAGCAGCGAGGCTCTTTTGAGAGAGAGAGATGGAGAGATAAAGATTCTAGGCTCCTATGAGAGAAATAGAGATACATAGACAGACATATGCTGGGCTCCTTTGAGAGAGACTGAGGGAGAGAAGAGAGAGAGAGATGCTAGGCTCCTGTGAACAAGACAGTGAGAGAGATACATGCAAGGCTCCTTCGAGAGAGCGAGCGAGCGAGAGGGATTCTATTCTCCTTTGAGAAAGAGAGAGAGATTCTAGGCTCCTTTCAGAGAAAGTGCAGAGATAGAGAGACAGAGAGTTGCTATTCCCCTTTGAGAGAGAGAGATGCTAGACTTCTTAGACAGAGAGAGAGAAAAAGGGAGAGATGCTAGAATACTTGGAGAGAGAGATATATATGCTATGCTCCTTTGAGAGAGAGAAAGAGAGAGAGAGAGGGAGAGAGCGAGTGAGAGCAAGATACTGGGATCCTTTGATAGAAAGTGGAGAGATACAAAGAGAGATGTATGCTATTCAACTGTAAGAGAGAGAGGACAGAGAGAGAGGGATCATAGGCTAGATTGAGAGAGAGAGAGAAATATAGACGATATGCTCCTTGGAGAGAGAGAGAGAGAGAGAGAGAGGGAGAGAGAGAGAGCTGAGAGGCTCCTTTGAGAGAGAGAGATGTAGAGATAAAGATTCTAGGCTCCTATGAGGGAAATAGAGATAGACAGAGATATGCTGGGCTCCTTTGAGTGAGAGAGAGAGTTTCTAAGCTTCTTAGAGAGCGACAGAGAAAGAGAGAGATGCTGGATTCCTTTGAGAGAGAGAGAGATAGATAGATGCTTGTCTCCTCTGAGAGAGACAGAGGGAGAGAACTCTGTTGCTCCTTTCTGAGAGGGAGAGATACTAGGCTCCTTTGAGAGAGAAAGAGATATGCTAGGCTCCTTTCAGAGAAAGAGGAGAGCTAGAGAGACAGAGAGATGCTGGGTTCCTTTTAGAGAAAGAGAGACAGTGAGAGAGGGATCAGAAGCTCCTTTGAGAGAGAGAGAGGGAGAGAGAGAATATATGCTCCTAGGTGAGAGAGAGAGAGAGAGAGAGAGAGAGAGAGAGACAGATGCTTATCTCCTTTGAGAAAGAGAGAGATGGTAATCGCCTTTGAGAGAAAGAGAGAGATAGATGCTAGGCTACTTTGTCAGAGAGGGAGGGATGGTAGGCTCTTTGAGAGAGAGAGTAATGCTAGGATTTTAAGAGAGAGAGGGAGTGAGATGCTAGAATCCTTTGAGTGAGACAGAGAGATATATTCTAGGATTCTTTGAGAGAGAGAAAGAGACTGAGAGAGACAGAGATAGAGAGAGATGCTAGGCTCAATAGGACAGAGATAGGGAGGGAGAGAGAGAGATTCTAGGCTCCTTTGAGCGAAAGAGAGATATACAGAGACATGGAGATGCTAGGCTCCTTTGAGGTAGAGAGAGTCAGACAGAGAGAGAGAGGGATCCTTGGCTCTTTGAGAGAGAGCGTCAGGGAGAGAATATATGCTCCTTGGAGATAGAGAGGGAGAGATAGAGAGGGAGACAGAAATGCTTGTCTCCTTTGAGAGAGAGAGATAGCTGTGAGGCTCCTTTGTGAGAGAGGGAGATACTAGGCTCCTTTGAGAGAGAAAGAGATATGCTAGGGTCGTTTAAGAGAAAGAGTAGAGCGAGAGAGACAGAGAGATTCTTGGCTCCTTTGAGAGAAAGAGAGACAGAGAGAGAGGGATCCGAGGCTCCTTTGAGAGAGAGAGAGAGTATATATGCTCCTGGGAGAGAGAGAGAGAGACATAGACAGATGCTTGGCTCTTTTGAGGAAGAGAGAGACGCTTATCTCTTTGAGAGAAAGAGAGAGGGAGATGCTACGCTACTTTGTCAGAGAGAGCGGGATGGTAGGCTCCTCTGAGAGTGGGAGTGAGTGATGCTAGGTATCTCAGAGAGAGAAAGAGAGAGATGCTAGAGTCCTTTGAGTGAGAGAGAAAGAGATATTCTAGGATTCTTTGAGAGAGATTAAGAGATAGAGAGACAGAGATAGAGAGAGATTCTAGACTCATTTGAGACAGAGAGAGGCAGTAAAAGAGAGATTCAAGGCTCCTTTGAGCGAAAGAGAGAGATACAGAGACAGGGAGAAGCTAGGCACCTTTGAGGGAGAGAAAGACAGAGAGAGAGGGATCCTAGGCTCTTTGAGAGAGAGAGAGATTGAGGGAGAGAATATATGTTCCTTGGAGAGAGAGAGGGAGAGAGAAAGCGATAGAAAGAGACAAAGAGAGAGAGAGAGAGAGTGAGAGGGAGAGAGAGAGATGCTTGTGTCCTTTTAGAGAGAGAGAGTGTTTGTAAACTACTTAGAGAGAGACAGGGAAAGAGAGAGATCTTCGATTGCTTTGAGAGAGAGAGAGATAGATGCTTGTCTCCTTTGAGAGAGACAGAGAGAGAGCTCTGAGGCTCCTTTCTGAAAGAGAGACTGTAGGCTCCTTTGAGAGATAAAGTGATATGCTAGGCACCTTTGAGAGAAAGAGGAGGGCTAGAGAGGCAGAGAGATGCTGCGTTCCTTTTAGAGAAAGAGAGACAGTGAGAGAGGGATCAGAGGCTCCTTTGAGAGAGAGAGAGGGAGAGAGAGAATATATGCTCCTAGGTGAGAAAGAGACCTATAGAGTGATATGCTTAGCTCCTTTGAGAAAGAGAGAGATGTAATCTCCTTTGAGCAAAAGAGAGAGAGAGAGATGCTAGGCTCCTTTGAGAGAGAAAGATATATGCTTGGCTCCTTTGAGAGAAAGAGGAGAGTTAGACAGAGAGATGCTGGGTTCCTTTTAGAGAAAGAGAGACAGTGAGAGAGGGATCAGAGGATTCTTTGAGAGAGAGAGGGAGAGAGAGAATATATGCTCCCAGGTCAGAGAGAGAGAGACATAGAGAGAGAGATGCTTAGCTCCTCTGAGAAAGAGAGAGATGGTAATCTCCTTTGAGAGAAAGAGAGAGATAGATGCTAGGCGACTTTGTCAGAGAGGGAGGGGTGGTAGGCTCTTTGAGAGCGAGAGTAAGTGATGCTAGGATTCTTAGAGAGGGAAAGAGAGAGATCCTGGAATCCTTTGAGTGAGACAGAGAGATATATTCTAGGATTCTTTCAGAGACAGAGAGAGTCTGAGAGAGACCGAGAGAGAGGGAGATGCTAGGCTCAAATGAGAGAGAGAGAGAGAGGGAGGAAGAGAGAGAGATTCTAGGCTCCTTTGAGCGAAAGAGAGATATACAGATAAATGGAGATGCTAGGCTCCTTTGAGGGAGAGAGAGTCAGACAGAGATAGAGAGCAATCCTAGGCTCTTTGAGAGAGAGAGATAGAGAGGGAGAGAACATATGCTCCTTCTAGAGAGAGATTGAGGGAGAGAGAGAGAGAAAGAGAGAAAGAGAGAGAGACAGAGAGACAGCGACAAAGAGAGAGATGCTTGGGACGTTTTAGAGAGAGAGAGATCTGCTAAGCTTTTTGAGAGAAAGAGAAAGGAAGAGACAGAGAGAGATATGCTAGGCTCCTTGAGAGAGACTGAGGGAGAGAAAAGAGAGAGAGAGAGAGGCTAGGCTCCCGTGAACGAGAGAGTGAGAGAGATACATGCAAGGCTCCTTTGTGAGAGAGAGAGAGAGCGAGAGTGATTCTAGTATCCTTTGAGAAAGAGAGTGGGATTCTAGGCTCCTTTGTGAGAAAGTGGAGAGATGAAGCGACAGAGAGTTGCTATTCCCCTTTGAGAGAGAGAGAGATGCTAGACTTCTTAGACAGAGAGAGAGAAAAAGAGAGAGATGCTAGAATATTTGGAGAGAGAGAGAAATGCTATGCTCCTTTGAGAGAGAGAGAGAGAGGGAGAGAGGGAGAGGGAGAGAGCGAGTAAGAGAGAGATGCAGGGATCCTTTGATAGAAAGTGGAGAGATACAAAGAGAGATGTATGCTATTCTACTTTAAGAGAGAGAGGACAGAGAGAGAGGGATCATAGGCTCGTTTGAGAGAGAGAGAGAGAGAGAAATATAGACGATATGCTCCTTGGAGAGAGAGTGAGAGAGAGAGAAAGAGAGGGAGAGAGAGAGAGCAGCGAGGCTCTTTTGAGAGAGAGAGATGGAGAGATAAAGATTCTAGGCTCCTATGAGAGAAATAGAGATACATAGACAGACATATGCTGGGCTCCTTTGAGAGAGACTGAGGGAGAGAAGAGAGAGAGAGATGCTAGGCTCCTGTGAACAAGACAGTGAGAGAGATACATGCAAGGCTCCTTCGAGAGAGCGAGCGAGCGAGAGGGATTCTATTCTCCTTTGAGAAAGAGAGAGAGATTCTAGGCTCCTTTCAGAGAAAGTGCAGAGATAGAGAGACAGAGAGTTGCTATTCCCCTTTGAGAGAGAGAGATGCTAGACTTCTTAGACAGAGAGAGAGAAAAAGGGAGAGATGCTAGAATACTTGGAGAGAGAGATATATATGCTATGCTCCTTTGAGAGAGAGAAAGAGAGAGAGAGAGGGAGAGAGCGAGTGAGAGCAAGATACTGGGATCCTTTGATAGAAAGTGGAGAGATACAAAGAGAGATGTATGCTATTCAACTGTAAGAGAGAGAGGACAGAGAGAGAGGGATCATAGGCTAGATTGAGAGAGAGAGAGAAATATAGACGATATGCTCCTTGGAGAGAGAGAGAGAGAGAGAGGGAGAGAGAGAGAGCTGAGAGGCTCCTTTGAGAGAGAGAGATGTAGAGATAAAGATTCTAGGCTCCTATGAGGGAAATAGAGATAGACAGAGATATGCTGGGCTCCTTTGAGTGAGAGAGAGAGTTTCTAAGCTTCTTAGAGAGCGACAGAGAAAGAGAGAGATGCTGGATTCCTTTGAGAGAGAGAGAGATAGATAGATGCTTGTCTCCTCTGAGAGAGACAGAGGGAGAGAACTCTGTTGCTCCTTTCTGAGAGGGAGAGATACTAGGCTCCTTTGAGAGAGAAAGAGATATGCTAGGCTCCTTTCAGAGAAAGAGGAGAGCTAGAGAGACAGAGAGATGCTGGGTTCCTTTTAGAGAAAGAGAGACAGTGAGAGAGGGATCAGAAGCTCCTTTGAGAGAGAGAGAGGGAGAGAGAGAATATATGCTCCTAGGCGAGAAAGAGAGAGAGAGAGAGAGAGAGAGAGAGAGAGACAGATGCTTATCTCCTTTGAGAAAGAGAGAGATGGTAATCGCCTTTGAGAGAAAGAGAGAGATAGATGCTAGGCTACTTTGTCAGAGAGGGAGGGATGGTAGGCTCTTTGAGAGAGAGAGTAATGCTAGGATTTTAAGAGAGAGAGGGAGTGAGATGCTAGAATCCTTTGAGTGAGACAGAGAGATATATTCTAGGATTCTTTGAGAGAGAGAAAGAGACTGAGAGAGACAGAGATAGAGAGAGATGCTAGGCTCAATAGGACAGAGATAGGGAGGGAGAGAGAGAGATTCTAGGCTCCTTTGAGCGAAAGAGAGATATACAGAGACATGGAGATGCTAGGCTCCTTTGAGGTAGAGAGAGTCAGACAGAGAGAGAGAGGGATCCTTGGCTCTTTGAGAGAGAGCGTCAGGGAGAGAATATATGCTCCTTGGAGATAGAGAGGGAGAGATAGAGAGGGAGACAGAAATGCTTGTCTCCTTTGAGAGAGAGAGAGATAGCTGTGAGGCTCCTTTGTGAGAGAGGGAGATACTAGGCTCCTTTGAGAGAGAAAGAGATATGCTAGGGTCGTTTAAGAGAAAGAGTAGAGCGAGAGAGACAGAGAGATTCTTGGCTCCTTTGAGAGAAAGAGAGACAGAGAGAGGGATCCGAGGCTCCTTTGAGAGAGAGAGAGAGTATATATGCTCCTGGGAGAGAGAGAGAGAGACATAGACAGATGCTTGGCTCTTTTGAGGAAGAGAGAGACGCTTATCTCTTTGAGAGAAAGAGAGAGGGAGATGCTACGCTACTTTGTCAGAGAGAGCGGGATGGTAGGCTCCTCTGAGAGTGGGAGTGAGTGATGCTAGGTATCTCAGAGAGAGAAAGAGAGAGATGCTAGAGTCCTTTGAGTGAGAGAGAAAGAGATATTCTAGGATTCTTTGAGAGAGATTAAGAGATAGAGAGACAGAGATAGAGAGAGATTCTAGACTCATTTGAGACAGAGAGAGGCAGTAAAAGAGAGATTCAAGGCTCCTTTGAGCGAAAGAGAGAGATACAGAGACAGGGAGAAGCTAGGCACCTTTGAGGGAGAGAAAGACAGAGAGAGAGGGATCCTAGGCTCTTTGAGAGAGAGAGAGATTGAGGGAGAGAATATATGTTCCTTGGAGAGAGAGAGGGAGAGAGAAAGCGATAGAAAGAGACAAAGAGAGAGAGAGAGAGAGTGAGAGGGAGAGAGAGAGATGCTTGTGTCCTTTTAGAGAGAGAGAGTGTTTGTAAACTACTTAGAGAGAGACAGGGAAAGAGAGAGATCTTCGATTGCTTTGAGAGAGAGAGAGATAGATGCTTGTCTCCTTTGAGAGAGACAGAGAGAGAGCTCTGAGGCTCCTTTCTGAAAGAGAGACTGTAGGCTCCTTTGAGAGATAAAGTGATATGCTAGGCACCTTTGAGAGAAAGAGGAGGGCTAGAGAGGGAGAGAGATGCTGCGTTCCTTTTAGAGAAAGAGAGACAGTGAGAGAGGGATCAGAGGCTCCTTTGAGAGAGAGAGAGGGAGAGAGAGAATATATGCTCCTAGGTGAGAAAGAGACCTATAGAGTGATATGCTTAGCTCCTTTGAGAAAGAGAGAGATGTAATCTCCTTTGAGCAAAAGAGAGAGAGAGAGATGCTAGGCTCCTTTGAGAGAGAAAGATATATGCTTGGCTCCTTTGAGAGAAAGAGGAGAGTTAGACAGAGAGATGCTGGGTTCCTTTTAGAGAAAGAGAGACAGTGAGAGAGGGATCAGAGGATTCTTTGAGAGAGAGAGGGAGAGAGAGAATATATGCTCCCAGGTCAGAGAGAGAGAGACATAGAGAGAGAGATGCTTAGCTCCTCTGAGAAAGAGAGAGATGGTAATCTCCTTTGAGAGAAAGAGAGAGATAGATGCTAGGCGACTTTGTCAGAGAGGGAGGGGTGGTAGGCTCTTTGAGAGCGAGAGTAAGTGATGCTAGGATTCTTAGAGAGGGAAAGAGAGAGATCCTGGAATCCTTTGAGTGAGACAGAGAGATATATTCTAGGATTCTTTCAGAGACAGAGAGAGTCTGAGAGAGACCGAGAGAGAGGGAGATGCTAGGCTCAAATGAGAGAGAGAGAGAGAGGGAGGAAGAGAGAGAGATTCTAGGCTCCTTTGAGCGAAAGAGAGATATACAGATAAATGGAGATGCTAGGCTCCTTTGAGGGAGAGAGAGTCAGACAGAGATAGAGAGCAATCCTAGGCTCTTTGAGAGAGAGAGATAGAGAGGGAGAGAACATATGCTCCTTCTAGAGAGAGATTGAGGGAGAGAGAGAGAGAAAGAGAGAAAGAGAGAGAGACAGAGAGACAGCGACAAAGAGAGAGATGCTTGGGACGTTTTAGAGAGAGAGAGATCTGCTAAGCTTTTTGAGAGAAAGAGAAAGGAAGAGACAGAGAGAGATATGCTAGGCTCCTTGAGAGAGACTGAGGGAGAGAAAAGAGAGAGAGAGAGAGGCTAGGCTCCCGTGAACGAGAGAGTGAGAGAGATACATGCAAGGCTCCTTTGTGAGAGAGAGAGAGAGCGAGAGTGATTCTAGTATCCTTTGAGAAAGAGAGTGGGATTCTAGGCTCCTTTGTGAGAAAGTGGAGAGATGAAGCGACAGAGAGTTGCTATTCCCCTTTGAGAGAGAGAGAGATGCTAGACTTCTTAGACAGAGAGAGAGAAAAAGAGAGAGATGCTAGAATATTTGGAGAGAGAGAGAAATGCTATGCTCCTTTGAGAGAGAGAGAGAGAGGGAGAGAGGGAGAGGGAGAGAGCGAGTAAGAGAGAGATGCAGGGATCCTTTGATAGAAAGTGGAGAGATACAAAGAGAGATGTATGCTATTCTACTTTAAGAGAGAGAGGACAGAGAGAGAGGGATCATAGGCTCGTTTGAGAGAGAGAGAGAGAGAGAAATATAGACGATATGCTCCTTGGAGAGAGAGTGAGAGAGAGAGAAAGAGAGGGAGAGAGAGAGAGCAGCGAGGCTCTTTTGAGAGAGAGAGATGGAGAGATAAAGATTCTAGGCTCCTATGAGAGAAATAGAGATACATAGACAGACATATGCTGGGCTCCTTTGAGAGAGACTGAGGGAGAGAAGAGAGAGAGAGATGCTAGGCTCCTGTGAACAAGACAGTGAGAGAGATACATGCAAGGCTCCTTCGAGAGAGCGAGCGAGCGAGAGGGATTCTATTCTCCTTTGAGAAAGAGAGAGAGATTCTAGGCTCCTTTCAGAGAAAGTGCAGAGATAGAGAGACAGAGAGTTGCTATTCCCCTTTGAGAGAGAGAGATGCTAGACTTCTTAGACAGAGAGAGAGAAAAAGGGAGAGATGCTAGAATACTTGGAGAGAGAGATATATATGCTATGCTCCTTTGAGAGAGAGAAAGAGAGAGAGAGAGGGAGAGAGCGAGTGAGAGCAAGATACTGGGATCCTTTGATAGAAAGTGGAGAGATACAAAGAGAGATGTATGCTATTCAACTGTAAGAGAGAGAGGACAGAGAGAGAGGGATCATAGGCTAGATTGAGAGAGAGAGAGAAATATAGACGATATGCTCCTTGGAGAGAGAGAGAGAGAGAGAGAGAGAGGGAGAGAGAGAGAGCTGAGAGGCTCCTTTGAGAGAGAGAGATGTAGAGATAAAGATTCTAGGCTCCTATGAGGGAAATAGAGATAGACAGAGATATGCTGGGCTCCTTTGAGTGAGAGAGAGAGTTTCTAAGCTTCTTAGAGAGCGACAGAGAAAGAGAGAGATGCTGGATTCCTTTGAGAGAGAGAGAGATAGATAGATGCTTGTCTCCTCTGAGAGAGACAGAGGGAGAGAACTCTGTTGCTCCTTTCTGAGAGGGAGAGATACTAGGCTCCTTTGAGAGAGAAAGAGATATGCTAGGCTCCTTTCAGAGAAAGAGGAGAGCTAGAGAGACAGAGAGATGCTGGGTTCCTTTTAGAGAAAGAGAGACAGTGAGAGAGGGATCAGAAGCTCCTTTGAGAGAGAGAGAGGGAGAGAGAGAATATATGCTCCTAGGTGAGAGAGAGAGAGAGAGAGAGAGAGAGAGAGAGACAGATGCTTATCTCCTTTGAGAAAGAGAGAGATGGTAATCGCCTTTGAGAGAAAGAGAGAGATAGATGCTAGGCTACTTTGTCAGAGAGGGAGGGATGGTAGGCTCTTTGAGAGAGAGAGTAATGCTAGGATTTTAAGAGAGAGAGGGAGTGAGATGCTAGAATCCTTTGAGTGAGACAGAGAGATATATTCTAGGATTCTTTGAGAGAGAGAAAGAGACTGAGAGAGACAGAGATAGAGAGAGATGCTAGGCTCAATAGGACAGAGATAGGGAGGGAGAGAGAGAGATTCTAGGCTCCTTTGAGCGAAAGAGAGATATACAGAGACATGGAGATGCTAGGCTCCTTTGAGGTAGAGAGAGTCAGACAGAGAGAGAGAGGGATCCTTGGCTCTTAGAGAGAGCGTCAGGGAGAGAATATATGCTCCTTGGAGATAGAGAGGGAGAGATAGAGAGGGAGACAGAAATGCTTGTCTCCTTTGAGAGAGAGAGAGATAGCTGTGAGGCTCCTTTGTGAGAGAGGGAGATACTAGGCTCCTTTGAGAGAGAAAGAGATATGCTAGGGTCGTTTAAGAGAAAGAGTAGAGCGAGAGAGACAGAGAGATTCTTGGCTCCTTTGAGAGAAAGAGAGACAGAGAGAGAGGGATCCGAGGCTCCTTTGAGAGAGAGAGAGAGTATATATGCTCCTGGGAGAGAGAGAGAGAGACATAGACAGATGCTTGGCTCTTTTGAGGAAGAGAGAGACGCTTATCTCTTTGAGAGAAAGAGAGAGGGAGATGCTACGCTACTTTGTCAGAGAGAGCGGGATGGTAGGCTCCTCTGAGAGTGGGAGTGAGTGATGCTAGGTATCTCAGAGAGAGAAAGAGAGAGATGCTAGAGTCCTTTGAGTGAGAGAGAAAGAGATATTCTAGGATTCTTTGAGAGAGATTAAGAGATAGAGAGACAGAGATAGAGAGAGATTCTAGACTCATTTGAGACAGAGAGAGGCAGTAAAAGAGAGATTCAAGGCTCCTTTGAGCGAAAGAGAGAGATACAGAGACAGGGAGAAGCTAGGCACCTTTGAGGGAGAGAAAGACAGAGAGAGAGGGATCCTAGGCTCTTTGAGAGAGAGAGAGATTGAGGGAGAGAATATATGTTCCTTGGAGAGAGAGAGGGAGAGAGAAAGCGATAGAAAGAGACAAAGAGAGAGAGAGAGAGAGTGAGAGGGAGAGAGAGAGATGCTTGTGTCCTTTTAGAGAGAGAGAGTGTTTGTAAACTACTTAGAGAGAGACAGGGAAAGAGAGAGATCTTCGATTGCTTTGAGAGAGAGAGAGATAGATGCTTGTCTCCTTTGAGAGAGACAGAGAGAGAGCTCTGAGGCTCCTTTCTGAAAGAGAGACTGTAGGCTCCTTTGAGAGATAAAGTGATATGCTAGGCACCTTTGAGAGAAAGAGGAGGGCTAGAGAGGCAGAGAGATGCTGCGTTCCTTTTAGAGAAAGAGAGACAGTGAGAGAGGGATCAGAGGCTCCTTTGAGAGAGAGAGAGGGAGAGAGAGAATATATGCTCCTAGGTGAGAAAGAGACCTATAGAGTGATATGCTTAGCTCCTTTGAGAAAGAGAGAGATGTAATCTCCTTTGAGCAAAAGAGAGAGAGAGAGATGCTAGGCTCCTTTGAGAGAGAAAGATATATGCTTGGCTCCTTTGAGAGAAAGAGGAGAGTTAGACAGAGAGATGCTGGGTTCCTTTTAGAGAAAGAGAGACAGTGAGAGAGGGATCAGAGGATTCTTTGAGAGAGAGAGGGAGAGAGAGAATATATGCTCCCAGGTCAGAGAGAGAGAGACATAGAGAGAGAGATGCTTAGCTCCTCTGAGAAAGAGAGAGATGGTAATCTCCTTTGAGAGAAAGAGAGAGATAGATGCTAGGCGACTTTGTCAGAGAGGGAGGGGTGGTAGGCTCTTTGAGAGCGAGAGTAAGTGATGCTAGGATTCTTAGAGAGGGAAAGAGAGAGATCCTGGAATCCTTTGAGTGAGACAGAGAGATATATTCTAGGATTCTTTCAGAGACAGAGAGAGTCTGAGAGAGACCGAGAGAGAGGGAGATGCTAGGCTCAAATGAGAGAGAGAGAGAGGGAGGAAGAGAGAGAGATTCTAGGCTCCTTTGAGCGAAAGAGAGATATACAGATAAATGGAGATGCTAGGCTCCTTTGAGGGAGAGAGAGTCAGACAGAGATAGAGAGCAATCCTAGGCTCTTTGAGAGAGAGAGATAGAGAGGGAGAGAACATATGCTCCTTCTAGAGAGAGATTGAGGGAGAGAGAGAGAGAAAGAGAGAAAGAGAGAGAGACAGAGAGACAGCGACAAAGAGAGAGATGCTTGGGACGTTTTAGAGAGAGAGATCTGCTAAGCTTTTTGAGAGAAAGAGAAAGGAAGAGACAGAGAGAGATATGCTAGGCTCCTTGAGAGAGACTGAGGGAGAGAAAAGAGAGAGAGAGAGAGAGGCTAGGCTCCCGTGAACGAGAGAGTGAGAGAGATACATGCAAGGCTCCTTTGTGAGAGAGAGAGAGAGCGAGAGTGATTCTAGTATCCTTTGAGAAAGAGAGTGGGATTCTAGGCTCCTTTGTGAGAAAGTGGAGAGATGAAGCGACAGAGAGTTGCTATTCCCCTTTGAGAGAGAGAGAGATGCTAGACTTCTTAGACAGAGAGAGAGAAAAAGAGAGAGATGCTAGAATATTTGGAGAGAGAGAGAAATGCTATGCTCCTTTGAGAGAGAGAGAGAGAGGGAGAGAGGGAGAGGGAGAGAGCGAGTAAGAGAGAGATGCAGGGATCCTTTGATAGAAAGTGGAGAGATACAAAGAGAGATGTATGCTATTCTACTTTAAGAGAGAGAGGACAGAGAGAGAGGGATCATAGGCTCGTTTGAGAGAGAGAGAGAGAGAGAAATATAGACGATATGCTCCTTGGAGAGAGAGTGAGAGAGAGAGAAAGAGAGGGAGAGAGAGAGAGCAGCGAGGCTCTTTTGAGAGAGAGAGATGGAGAGATAAAGATTCTAGGCTCCTATGAGAGAAATAGAGATACATAGACAGACATATGCTGGGCTCCTTTGAGAGAGACTGAGGGAGAGAAGAGAGAGAGAGATGCTAGGCTCCTGTGAACAAGACAGTGAGAGAGATACATGCAAGGCTCCTTCGAGAGAGCGAGCGAGCGAGAGGGATTCTATTCTCCTTTGAGAAAGAGAGAGAGATTCTAGGCTCCTTTCAGAGAAAGTGCAGAGATAGAGAGACAGAGAGTTGCTATTCCCCTTTGAGAGAGAGAGATGCTAGACTTCTTAGACAGAGAGAGAGAAAAAGGGAGAGATGCTAGAATACTTGGAGAGAGAGATATATATGCTATGCTCCTTTGAGAGAGAGAAAGAGAGAGAGAGAGGGAGAGAGCGAGTGAGAGCAAGATACTGGGATCCTTTGATAGAAAGTGGAGAGATACAAAGAGAGATGTATGCTATTCAACTGTAAGAGAGAGAGGACAGAGAGAGAGGGATCATAGGCTAGATTGAGAGAGAGAGAGAAATATAGACGATATGCTCCTTGGAGAGAGAGAGAGAGAGAGAGAGAGGGAGAGAGAGAGAGCTGAGAGGCTCCTTTGAGAGAGAGAGATGTAGAGATAAAGATTCTAGGCTCCTATGAGGGAAATAGAGATAGACAGAGATATGCTGGGCTCCTTTGAGTGAGAGAGAGAGTTTCTAAGCTTCTTAGAGAGCGACAGAGAAAGAGAGAGATGCTGGATTCCTTTGAGAGAGAGAGAGATAGATAGATGCTTGTCTCCTCTGAGAGAGACAGAGGGAGAGAACTCTGTTGCTCCTTTCTGAGAGGGAGAGATACTAGGCTCCTTTGAGAGAGAAAGAGATATGCTAGGCTCCTTTCAGAGAAAGAGGAGAGCTAGAGAGACAGAGAGATGCTGGGTTCCTTTTAGAGAAAGAGAGACAGTGAGAGAGGGATCAGAAGCTCCTTTGAGAGAGAGAGAGGGAGAGAGAGAATATATGCTCCTAGGTGAGAGAGAGAGAGAGAGAGAGAGAGAGAGACAGATGCTTATCTCCTTTGAGAAAGAGAGAGATGGTAATCGCCTTTGAGAGAAAGAGAGAGATAGATGCTAGGCTACTTTGTCAGAGAGGGAGGGATGGTAGGCTCTTTGAGAGAGAGAGTAATGCTAGGATTTTAAGAGAGAGAGGGAGTGAGATGCTAGAATCCTTTGAGTGAGACAGAGAGATATATTCTAGGATTCTTTGAGAGAGAGAAAGAGACTGAGAGAGACAGAGATAGAGAGAGATGCTAGGCTCAATAGGACAGAGATAGGGAGGGAGAGAGAGAGATTCTAGGCTCCTTTGAGCGAAAGAGAGATATACAGAGACATGGAGATGCTAGGCTCCTTTGAGGTAGAGAGAGTCAGACAGAGAGAGAGAGGGATCCTTGGCTCTTTGAGAGAGAGCGTCAGGGAGAGAATATATGCTCCTTGGAGATAGAGAGGGAGAGATAGAGAGGGAGACAGAAATGCTTGTCTCCTTTGAGAGAGAGAGAGATAGCTGTGAGGCTCCTTTGTGAGAGAGGGAGATACTAGGCTCCTTTGAGAGAGAAAGAGATATGCTAGGGTCGTTTAAGAGAAAGAGTAGAGCGAGAGAGACAGAGAGATTCTTGGCTCCTTTGAGAGAAAGAGAGACAGAGAGAGAGGGATCCGAGGCTCCTTTGAGAGAGAGAGAGAGTATATATGCTCCTGGGAGAGAGAGAGAGAGACATAGACAGATGCTTGGCTCTTTTGAGGAAGAGAGAGACGCTTATCTCTTTGAGAGAAAGAGAGAGGGAGATGCTACGCTACTTTGTCAGAGAGAGCGGGATGGTAGGCTCCTCTGAGAGTGGGAGTGAGTGATGCTAGGTATCTCAGAGAGAGAAAGAGAGAGATGCTAGAGTCCTTTGAGTGAGAGAGAAAGAGATATTCTAGGATTCTTTGAGAGAGATTAAGAGATAGAGAGACAGAGATAGAGAGAGATTCTAGACTCATTTGAGACAGAGAGAGGCAGTAAAAGAGAGATTCAAGGCTCCTTTGAGCGAAAGAGAGAGATACAGAGACAGGGAGAAGCTAGGCACCTTTGAGGGAGAGAAAGACAGAGAGAGAGGGATCCTAGGCTCTTTGAGAGAGAGAGAGATTGAGGGAGAGAATATATGTTCCTTGGAGAGAGAGAGGGAGAGAGAAAGCGATAGAAAGAGACAAAGAGAGAGAGAGAGAGAGTGAGAGGGAGAGAGAGAGATGCTTGTGTCCTTTTAGAGAGAGAGAGTGTTTGTAAACTACTTAGAGAGAGACAGGGAAAGAGAGAGATCTTCGATTGCTTTGAGAGAGAGAGAGATAGATGCTTGTCTCCTTTGAGAGAGACAGAGAGAGAGCTCTGAGGCTCCTTTCTGAAAGAGAGACTGTAGGCTCCTTTGAGAGATAAAGTGATATGCTAGGCACCTTTGAGAGAAAGAGGAGGGCTAGAGAGGCAGAGAGATGCTGCGTTCCTTTTAGAGAAAGAGAGACAGTGAGAGAGGGATCAGAGGCTCCTTTGAGAGAGAGAGAGGGAGAGAGAGAATATATGCTCCTAGGTGAGAAAGAGACCTATAGAGTGATATGCTTAGCTCCTTTGAGAAAGAGAGAGATGTAATCTCCTTTGAGCGAAAGAGAGAGAGAGAGATGCTAGGCTCCTTTGAGAGAGAAAGATATATGCTTGGCTCCTTTGAGAGAAAGAGGAGAGTTAGACAGAGAGATGCTGGGTTCCTTTTAGAGAAAGAGAGACAGTGAGAGAGGGATCAGAGGATTCTTTGAGAGAGAGAGGGAGAGAGAGAATATATGCTCCCAGGTCAGAGAGAGAGAGACATAGAGAGAGAGATGCTTAGCTCCTCTGAGAAAGAGAGAGATGGTAATCTCCTTTGAGAGAAAGAGAGAGATAGATGCTAGGCGACTTTGTCAGAGAGGGAGGGGTGGTAGGCTCTTTGAGAGCGAGAGTAAGTGATGCTAGGATTCTTAGAGAGGGAAAGAGAGAGATCCTGGAATCCTTTGAGTGAGACAGAGAGATATATTCTAGGATTCTTTCAGAGACAGAGAGAGTCTGAGAGAGACCGAGAGAGAGGGAGATGCTAGGCTCAAATGAGAGAGAGAGAGAGAGGGAGGAAGAGAGAGAGATTCTAGGCTCCTTTGAGCGAAAGAGAGATATACAGATAAATGGAGATGCTAGGCTCCTTTGAGGGAGAGAGAGTCAGACAGAGATAGAGAGCAATCCTAGGCTCTTTGAGAGAGAGAGATAGAGAGGGAGAGAACATATGCTCCTTCTAGAGAGAGATTGAGGGAGAGAGAGAGAGAAAGAGAGAAAGAGAGAGAGACAGAGAGACAGCGACAAAGAGAGAGATGCTTGGGACGTTTTAGAGAGAGAGAGATCTGCTAAGCTTTTTGAGAGAAAGAGAAAGGAAGAGACAGAGAGAGATATGCTAGGCTCCTTGAGAGAGACTGAGGGAGAGAAAAGAGAGAGAGAGAGAGGCTAGGCTCCCGTGAACGAGAGAGTGAGAGAGATACATGCAAGGCTCCTTTGTGAGAGAGAGAGAGAGCGAGAGTGATTCTAGTATCCTTTGAGAAAGAGAGTGGGATTCTAGGCTCCTTTGTGAGAAAGTGGAGAGATGAAGCGACAGAGAGTTGCTATTCCCCTTTGAGAGAGAGAGAGATGCTAGACTTCTTAGACAGAGAGAGAGAAAAAGAGAGAGATGCTAGAATATTTGGAGAGAGAGAGAAATGCTATGCTCCTTTGAGAGAGAGAGAGAGAGGGAGAGAGGGAGAGGGAGAGAGCGAGTAAGAGAGAGATGCAGGGATCCTTTGATAGAAAGTGGAGAGATACAAAGAGAGATGTATGCTATTCTACTTTAAGAGAGAGAGGACAGAGAGAGAGGGATCATAGGCTCGTTTGAGAGAGAGAGAGAGAGAGAAATATAGACGATATGCTCCTTGGAGAGAGAGTGAGAGAGAGAGAAAGAGAGGGAGAGAGAGAGAGCAGCGAGGCTCTTTTGAGAGAGAGAGATGGAGAGATAAAGATTCTAGGCTCCTATGAGAGAAATAGAGATACATAGACAGACATATGCTGGGCTCCTTTGAGAGAGACTGAGGGAGAGAAGAGAGAGAGAGTTGCTAGGCTCCTGTGAACAAGACAGTGAGAGAGATACATGCAATTCTCCTTCGAGAGAGCGAGCGAGCGAGAGGGATTCTATTCTCCTTTGAGAAAGAGAGAGAGATTCTAGGCTCCTTTCAGAGAAAGTGCAGAGATAGAGAGACAGAGAGTTGCTATTCCCCTTTGAGAGAGAGAGATGCTAGACTTCTTAGACAGAGAGAGAGAAAAAGGGAGAGATGCTAGAATACTTGGAGAGAGAGATATATATGCTATGCTCCTTTGAGAGAGAGAAAGAGAGAGAGAGAGGGAGAGAGCGAGTGAGAGCAAGATACTGGGATCCTTTGATAGAAAGTGGAGAGATACAAAGAGAGATGTATGCTATTCAACTGTAAGAGAGAGAGGACTGAGAGAGAGGGATCATAGGCTAGATTGAGAGAGAGAGAGAAATATAGACGATATGCTCCTTGGAGAGAGAGAGAGAGAGAGAGAGAGGGAGAGAGAGAGAGCTGAGAGGCTCCTTTGAGAGAGAGAGATGTAGAGATAAAGATTCTAGGCTCCTATGAGGGAAATAGAGATAGACAGAGATATGCTGGGCTTCTTTGAGTGAGAGAGAGTTTCTAAGCTTCTTAGAGAGCGACAGAGAAAGAGAGAGATGCTGGATTCCTTTGAGAGAGAGAGAGATAGATAGATGCTTGTCTCCTCTGAGAGAGACAGAGGGAGAGAACTCTGTTGCTCCTTTCTGAGAGGGAGAGATACTAGGCTCCTTTGAGAGAGAAAGAGATATGCTAGGCTCCTTTCAGAGAAAGAGGAGAGCTAGAGAGACAGAGAGATGCTGGGTTCCTTTTAGAGAAAGAGAGACAGTGAGAGAGGGATCAGAAGCTCCTTTGAGAGAGAGAGAGGGAGAGAGAGAATATATGCTCCTAGGTGAGAGAGAGAGAGAGAGAGAGAGAGACAGATGCTTATCTCCTTTGAGAAAGAGAGAGATGGTAATCGCCTTTGAGAGAAAGAGAGAGATAGATGCTAGGCTACTTTGTCAGAGAGGGAGGGATGGTAGGCTCTTTGAGAGAGAGAGTAATGCTAGGATTTTAAGAGAGAGAGGGAGTGAGATGCTAGAATCCTTTGAGTGAGACAGAGAGATATATTCTAGGATTCTTTGAGAGAGAGAAAGAGACTGAGAGAGACAGAGATAGAGAGAGATGCTAGGCTCAATAGGACAGAGATAGGGAGGGAGGGAGAGAGATTCTAGGCTCCTTTGAGCGAAAGAGAGATATACAGAGACATGGAGATGCTAGGCTCCTTTGAGGTAGAGAGAGTCAGACAGAGAGAGAGAGGGATCCTTGGCTCTTTGAGAGAGAGCGTCAGGGAGAGAATATATGCTCCTTGGAGATAGAGAGGGAGAGATAGAGAGGGAGACAGAAATGCTTGTCTCCTTTGAGAGAGAGAGAGATAGCTGTGAGGCTCCTTTGTGAGAGAGGGAGATACTAGGCTCCTTTGAGAGAGAAAGAGATATGCTAGGGTCGTTTAAGAGAAAGAGTAGAGCGAGAGAGACAGAGAGATTCTTGGCTCCTTTGAGAGAAAGAGAGACAGAGAGAGAGGGATCCGAGGCTCCTTTGAGAGAGAGAGAGAGTATATATGCTCCTGGGAGAGAGAGAGAGAGACATAGACAGATGCTTGGCTCTTTTGAGGAAGAGAGAGACGCTTATCTCTTTGAGAGAAAGAGAGAGGGAGATGCTACGCTACTTTGTCAGAGAGAGCGGGATGGTAGGCTCCTCTGAGAGTGGGAGTGAGTGATGCTAGGTATCTCAGAGAGAGAAAGAGAGAGATGCTAGAGTCCTTTGAGTGAGAGAGAAAGAGATATTCTAGGATTCTTTGAGAGAGATTAAGAGATAGAGAGACAGAGATAGAGAGAGATTCTAGACTCATTTGAGACAGAGAGAGGCAGTAAAAGAGAGATTCAAGGCTCCTTTGAGCGAAAGAGAGAGATACAGAGACAGGGAGAAGCTAGGCACCTTTGAGGGAGAGAAAGACAGAGAGAGAGGGATCCTAGGCTCTTTGAGAGAGAGAGAGATTGAGGGAGAGAATATATGTTCCTTGGAGAGAGAGAGGGAGAGAGAAAGCGATAGAAAGAGACAAAGAGAGAGAGAGAGAGAGTGAGAGGGAGAGAGAGAGATGCTTGTGTCCTTTTAGAGAGAGAGAGTGTTTGTAAACTACTTAGAGAGAGACAGGGAAAGAGAGAGATCTTCGATTGCTTTGAGAGAGAGAGAGATAGATGCTTGTCTCCTTTGAGAGAGACAGAGAGAGAGCTCTGAGGCTCCTTTCTGAAAGAGAGACTGTAGGCTCCTTTGAGAGATAAAGTGATATGCTAGGCACCTTTGAGAGAAAGAGGAGAGCTAGAGAGGCAGAGAGATGCTGCGTTCCTTTTAGAGAAAGAGAGACAGTGAGAGAGGGATCAGAGGCTCCTTTGAGAGAGAGAGAGGGAGAGAGAGAATATATGCTCCTAGGTGAGAAAGAGACCTATAGAGTGATATGCTTAGCTCCTTTGAGAAAGAGAGAGATGTAATCTCCTTTGAGCGAAAGAGAGAGAGAGAGATGCTAGGCTCCTTTGAGAGAGAAAGATATATGCTTGGCTCCTTTGAGAGAAAGAGGAGAGTTAGACAGAGAGATGCTGGGTTCCTTTTAGAGAAAGAGAGACAGTGAGAGAGGGATCAGAGGATTCTTTGAGAGAGAGAGGGAGAGAGAGAATATATGCTCCCAGGTCAGAGAGAGAGAGACATAGAGAGAGAGATGCTTAGCTCCTCTGAGAAAGAGAGAGATGGTAATCTCCTTTGAGAGAAAGAGAGAGATAGATGCTAGGCGACTTTGTCAGAGAGGGAGGGGTGGTAGGCTCTTTGAGAGCGAGAGTAAGTGATGCTAGGATTCTTAGAGAGGGAAAGAGAGAGATCCTGGAATCCTTTGAGTGAGACAGAGAGATATATTCTAGGATTCTTTCAGAGACAGAGAGAGTCTGAGAGAGACCGAGAGAGAGGGAGATGCTAGGCTCAAATGAGAGAGAGAGAGAGGGAGGAAGAGAGAGAGATTCTAGGCTCCTTTGAGCGAAAGAGAGATATACAGATAAATGGAGATGCTAGGCTCCTTTGAGGGAGAGAGAGTCAGACAGAGATAGAGAGCAATCCTAGGCTCTTTGAGAGAGAGAGATAGAGAGGGAGAGAACATATGCTCCTTCTAGAGAGAGATTGAGGGAGAGAGAGAGAGAAAGAGAGAAAGAGAGAGAGACAGAGAGACAGCGACAAAGAGAGAGATGCTTGGGACGTTTTAGAGAGAGAGAGATCTGCTAAGCTTTTTGAGAGAAAGAGAAAGGAAGAGACAGAGAGAGATATGCTAGGCTCCTTGAGAGAGACTGAGGGAGAGAAAAGAGAGAGAGAGAGAGGCTAGGCTCCCGTGAACGAGAGAGTGAGAGAGATACATGCAAGGCTCCTTTGTGAGAGAGAGAGAGAGCGAGAGTGATTCTAGTATCCTTTGAGAAAGAGAGTGGGATTCTAGGCTCCTTTGTGAGAAAGTGGAGAGATGAAGCGACAGAGAGTTGCTATTCCCCTTTGAGAGAGAGAGAGATGCTAGACTTTTTAGACAGAGAGAGAGAAAAAGAGAGAGATGCTAGAATATTTGGAGAGAGAGAGAAATGCTATGCTCCTTTGAGAGAGAGAGAGAGAGGGAGAGAGGGAGAGGGAGAGAGCGAGTAAGAGAGAGATGCAGGGATCCTTTGATAGAAAGTGGAGAGATACAAAGAGAGATGTATGCTATTCTACTTTAAGAGAGAGAGGACAGAGAGAGAGGGATCATAGGCTCGTTTGAGAGAGAGAGAGAGAGAGAAATATAGACGATATGCTCCTTGGAGAGAGAGTGAGAGAGAGAGAAAGAGAGGGAGAGAGAGAGAGCAGCGAGGCTCTTTTGAGAGAGAGAGATGGAGAGATAAAGATTCTAGGCTCCTATGAGAGAAATAGAGATACATAGACAGACATATGCTGGGCTCCTTTGAGAGAGACTGAGGGAGAGAAGAGAGAGAGAGATGCTAGGCTCCTGTGAACAAGACAGTGAGAGAGATACATGCAAGGCTCCTTCGAGAGAGCGAGCGAGCGAGAGGGATTCTATTCTCCTTTGAGAAAGAGAGAGAGATTCTAGGCTCCTTTCAGAGAAAGTGCAGAGATAGAGAGACAGAGAGTTGCTATTCCCCTTTGAGAGAGAGAGATGCTAGACTTCTTAGACAGAGAGAGAGAAAAAGGGAGAGATGCTAGAATACTTGGAGAGAGAGATATATATGCTATGCTCCTTTGAGAGAGAGAAAGAGAGAGAGAGAGGGAGAGAGCGAGTGAGAGCAAGATACTGGGATCCTTTGATAGAAAGTGGAGAGATACAAAGAGAGATGTATGCTATTCAACTGTAAGAGAGAGAGGACTGAGAGAGAGGGATCATAGGCTAGATTGAGAGAGAGAGAGAAATATAGACGATATGCTCCTTGGAGAGAGAGAGAGAGAGAGAGAGAGGGAGAGAGAGAGAGCTGAGAGGCTCCTTTGAGAGAGAGAGATGTAGAGATAAAGATTCTAGGCTCCTATGAGGGAAATAGAGATAGACAGAGATATGCTGGGCTCCTTTGAGTGAGAGAGAGAGTTTCTAAGCTTCTTAGAGAGCGACAGAGAAAGAGAGAGATGCTGGATTCCTTTGAGAGAGAGAGAGATAGATAGATGCTTGTCTCCTCTGAGAGAGACAGAGGGAGAGAACTCTGTTGCTCCTTTCTGAGAGGGAGAGATACTAGGCTCCTTTGAGAGAGAAAGAGATATGCTAGGCTCCTTTCAGAGAAAGAGGAGAGCTAGAGAGACAGAGAGATGCTGGGTTCCTTTTAGAGAAAGAGAGACAGTGAGAGAGGGATCAGAAGCTCCTTTGAGAGAGAGAGAGGGAGAGAGAGAATATATGCTCCTAGGCGAGAAAGAGAGAGAGAGAGAGAGAGAGAGAGACAGATGCTTATCTCCTTTGAGAAAGAGAGAGATGGTAATCGCCTTTGAGAGAAAGAGAGAGATAGATGCTAGGCTACTTTGTCAGAGAGGGAGGGATGGTAGGCTCTTTGAGAGAGAGAGTAATGCTAGGATTTTAAGAGAGAGAGGGAGTGAGATGCTAGAATCCTTTGAGTGAGACAGAGAGATATATTCTAGGATTCTTTGAGAGAGAGAAAGAGACTGAGAGAGACAGAGATAGAGAGAGATGCTAGGCTCAATAGGACAGAGATAGGGAGGGAGAGAGAGAGATTCTAGGCTCCTTTGAGCGAAAGAGAGATATACAGAGACATGGAGATGCTAGGCTCCTTTGAGGTAGAGAGAGTCAGACAGAGAGAGAGAGGGATCCTTGGCTCTTTGAGAGAGAGCGTCAGGGAGAGAATATATGCTCCTTGGAGATAGAGAGGGAGAGATAGAGAGGGAGACAGAAATGCTTGTCTCCTTTGAGAGAGAGAGAGATAGCTGTGAGGCTCCTTTGTGAGAGAGGGAGATACTAGGCTCCTTTGAGAGAGAAAGAGATATGCTAGGGTCGTTTAAGAGAAAGAGTAGAGCGAGAGAGACAGAGAGATTCTTGGCTCCTTTGAGAGAAAGAGAGACAGAGAGAGAGGGATCCGAGGCTCCTTTGAGAGAGAGAGAGAGTATATATGCTCCTGGGAGAGAGAGAGAGAGACATAGACAGATGCTTGGCTCTTTTGAGGAAGAGAGAGACGCTTATCTCTTTGAGAGAAAGAGAGAGGGAGATGCTACGCTACTTTGTCAGAGAGAGCGGGATGGTAGGCTCCTCTGAGAGTGGGAGTGAGTGATGCTAGGTATCTCAGAGAGAGAAAGAGAGAGATGCTAGAGTCCTTTGAGTGAGAGAGAAAGAGATATTCTAGGATTCTTTGAGAGAGATTAAGAGATAGAGAGACAGAGATAGAGAGAGATTCTAGACTCATTTGAGACAGAGAGAGGCAGTAAAAGAGAGATTCAAGGCTCCTTTGAGCGAAAGAGAGAGATACAGAGACAGGGAGAAGCTAGGCACCTTTGAGGGAGAGAAAGACAGAGAGAGAGGGATCCTAGGCTCTTTGAGAGAGAGAGAGAGATTGAGGGAGAGAATATATGTTCCTTGGAGAGAGAGAGGGAGAGAGAAAGCGATAGAAAGAGACAAAGAGAGAGAGAGAGAGAGTGAGAGGGAGAGAGAGAGATGCTTGTGTCCTTTTAGAGAGAGAGAGTGTTTGTAAACTACTTAGAGAGAGACAGGGAAAGAGAGAGATCTTCGATTGCTTTGAGAGAGAGAGAGATAGATGCTTGTCTCCTTTGAGAGAGACAGAGAGAGAGCTCTGAGGCTCCTTTCTGAAAGAGAGACTGTAGGCTCCTTTGAGAGATAAAGTGATATGCTAGGCACCTTTGAGAGAAAGAGGAGGGCTAGAGAGGCAGAGAGATGCTGCGTTCCTTTTAGAGAAAGAGAGACAGTGAGAGAGGGATCAGAGGCTCCTTTGAGAGAGAGAGAGGGAGAGAGAGAATATATGCTCCTAGGTGAGAAAGAGACCTATAGAGTGATATGCTTAGCTCCTTTGAGAAAGAGAGAGATGTAATCTCCTTTGAGCGAAAGAGAGAGAGAGAGATGCTAGGCTCCTTTGAGAGAGAAAGATATATGCTTGGCTCCTTTGAGAGAAAGAGGAGAGTTAGACAGAGAGATGCTGGGTTCCTTTTAGAGAAAGAGAGACAGTGAGAGAGGGATCAGAGGATTCTTTGAGAGAGAGAGGGAGAGAGAGAATATATGCTCCCAGGTCAGAGAGAGAGAGACATAGAGAGAGAGATGCTTAGCTCCTCTGAGAAAGAGAGAGATGGTAATCTCCTTTGAGAGAAAGAGAGAGATAGATGCTAGGCGACTTTGTCAGAGAGGGAGGGGTGGTAGGCTCTTTGAGAGCGAGAGTAAGTGATGCTAGGATTCTTAGAGAGGGAAAGAGAGAGATCCTGGAATCCTTTGAGTGAGACAGAGAGATATATTCTAGGATTCTTTCAGAGACAGAGAGAGTCTGAGAGAGACCGAGAGAGAGGGAGATGCTAGGCTCAAATGAGAGAGAGAGAGAGGGAGGAAGAGAGAGAGATTCTAGGCTCCTTTGAGCGAAAGAGAGATATACAGATAAATGGAGATGCTAGGCTCCTTTGAGGGAGAGAGAGTCAGACAGAGATAGAGAGCAATCCTAGGCTCTTTGAGAGAGAGAGATAGAGAGGGAGAGAACATATGCTCCTTCTAGAGAGAGATTGAGGGAGAGAGAGAGAGAAAGAGAGAAAGAGAGAGAGACAGAGAGACAGCGACAAAGAGAGAGATGCTTGGGACGTTTTAGAGAGAGAGATCTGCTAAGCTTTTTGAGAGAAAGAGAAAGGAAGAGACAGAGAGAGATATGCTAGGCTCCTTGAGAGAGACTGAGGGAGAGAAAAGAGAGAGAGAGAGAGAGGCTAGGCTCCCGTGAACGAGAGAGTGAGAGAGATACATGCAAGGCTCCTTTGTGAGAGAGAGAGAGAGCGAGAGTGATTCTAGTATCCTTTGAGAAAGAGAGTGGGATTCTAGGCTCCTTTGTGAGAAAGTGGAGAGATGAAGCGACAGAGAGTTGCTATTCCCCTTTGAGAGAGAGAGAGATGCTAGACTTCTTAGACAGAGAGAGAGAAAAAGAGAGAGATGCTAGAATATTTGGAGAGAGAGAGAAATGCTATGCTCCTTTGAGAGAGAGAGAGAGAGGGAGAGAGGGAGAGGGAGAGAGCGAGTAAGAGAGAGATGCAGGGATCCTTTGATAGAAAGTGGAGAGATACAAAGAGAGATGTATGCTATTCTACTTTAAGAGAGAGAGGACAGAGAGAGAGGGATCATAGGCTCGTTTGAGAGAGAGAGAGAGAGAGAAATATAGACGATATGCTCCTTGGAGAGAGAGTGAGAGAGAGAGAAAGAGAGGGAGAGAGAGAGAGCAGCGAGGCTCTTTTGAGAGAGAGAGATGGAGAGATAAAGATTCTAGGCTCCTATGAGAGAAATAGAGATACATAGACAGACATATGCTGGGCTCCTTTGAGAGAGACTGAGGGAGAGAAGAGAGAGAGAGATGCTAGGCTCCTGTGAACAAGACAGTGAGAGAGATACATGCAAGGCTCCTTCGAGAGAGCGAGCGAGCGAGAGGGATTCTATTCTCCTTTGAGAAAGAGAGAGAGATTCTAGGCTCCTTTCAGAGAAAGTGCAGAGATAGAGAGACAGAGAGTTGCTATTCCCCTTTGAGAGAGAGAGATGCTAGACTTCTTAGACAGAGAGAGAGAAAAAGGGAGAGATGCTAGAATACTTGGAGAGAGAGATATATATGCTATGCTCCTTTGAGAGAGAGAAAGAGAGAGAGAGAGGGAGAGAGCGAGTGAGAGCAAGATACTGGGATCCTTTGATAGAAAGTGGAGAGATACAAAGAGAGATGTATGCTATTCAACTGTAAGAGAGAGAGGACTGAGAGAGAGGGATCATAGGCTAGATTGAGAGAGAGAGAGAAATATAGACGATATGCTCCTTGGAGAGAGAGAGAGAGAGAGAGAGAGGGAGAGAGAGAGAGCTGAGAGGCTCCTTTGAGAGAGAGAGATGTAGAGATAAAGATTCTAGGCTCCTATGAGGGAAATAGAGATAGACAGAGATATGCTGGGCTCCTTTGAGTGAGAGAGAGAGTTTCTAAGCTTCTTAGAGAGCGACAGAGAAAGAGAGAGATGCTGGATTCCTTTGAGAGAGAGAGAGATAGATAGATGCTTGTCTCCTCTGAGAGAGACAGAGGGAGAGAACTCTGTTGCTCCTTTCTGAGAGGGAGAGATACTAGGCTCCTTTGAGAGAGAAAGAGATATGCTAGGCTCCTTTCAGAGAAAGAGGAGAGCTAGAGAGACAGAGAGATGCTGGGTTCCTTTTAGAGAAAGAGAGACAGTGAGAGAGGGATCAGAAGCTCCTTTGAGAGAGAGAGAGGGAGAGAGAGAATATATGCTCCTAGGTGAGAGAGAGAGAGAGAGAGAGAGAGACAGATGCTTATCTCCTTTGAGAAAGAGAGAGATGGTAATCGCCTTTGAGAGAAAGAGAGAGATAGATGCTAGGCTACTTTGTCAGAGAGGGAGGGATGGTAGGCTCTTTGAGAGAGAGAGTAATGCTAGGATTTTAAGAGAGAGAGGGAGTGAGATGCTAGAATCCTTTGAGTGAGACAGAGAGATATATTCTAGGATTCTTTGAGAGAGAGAAAGAGACTGAGAGAGACAGAGATAGAGAGAGATGCTAGGCTCAATAGGACAGAGATAGGGAGGGAGGGAGAGAGATTCTAGGCTCCTTTGAGCGAAAGAGAGATATACAGAGACATGGAGATGCTAGGCTCCTTTGAGGTAGAGAGAGTCAGACAGAGAGAGAGAGGGATCCTTGGCTCTTTGAGAGAGAGCGTCAGGGAGAGAATATATGCTCCTTGGAGATAGAGAGGGAGAGATAGAGAGGGAGACAGAAATGCTTGTCTCCTTTGAGAGAGAGAGAGATAGCTGTGAGGCTCCTTTGTGAGAGAGGGAGATACTAGGCTCCTTTGAGAGAGAAAGAGATATGCTAGGGTCGTTTAAGAGAAAGAGTAGAGCGAGAGAGACAGAGAGATTCTTGGCTCCTTTGAGAGAAAGAGAGACAGAGAGAGAGGGATCCGAGGCTCCTTTGAGAGAGAGAGAGAGTATATATGCTCCTGGGAGAGAGAGAGAGAGACATAGACAGATGCTTGGCTCTTTTGAGGAAGAGAGAGACGCTTATCTCTTTGAGAGAAAGAGAGAGGGAGATGCTACGCTACTTTGTCAGAGAGAGCGGGATGGTAGGCTCCTCTGAGAGTGGGAGTGAGTGATGCTAGGTATCTCAGAGAGAGAAAGAGAGAGATGCTAGAGTCCTTTGAGTGAGAGAGAAAGAGATATTCTAGGATTCTTTGAGAGAGATTAAGAGATAGAGAGACAGAGATAGAGAGAGATTCTAGACTCATTTGAGACAGAGAGAGGCAGTAAAAGAGAGATTCAAGGCTCCTTTGAGCGAAAGAGAGAGATACAGAGACAGGGAGAAGCTAGGCACCTTTGAGGGAGAGAAAGACAGAGAGAGAGGGATCCTAGGCTCTTTGAGAGAGAGAGAGATTGAGGGAGAGAATATATGTTCCTTGGAGAGAGAGAGGGAGAGAGAAAGCGATAGAAAGAGACAAAGAGAGAGAGAGAGAGAGTGAGAGGGAGAGAGAGAGATGCTTGTGTCCTTTTAGAGAGAGAGAGTGTTTGTAAACTACTTAGAGAGAGACAGGGAAAGAGAGAGATCTTCGATTGCTTTGAGAGAGAGAGAGATAGATGCTTGTCTCCTTTGAGAGAGACAGAGAGAGAGCTCTGAGGCTCCTTTCTGAAAGAGAGACTGTAGGCTCCTTTGAGAGATAAAGTGATATGCTAGGCACCTTTGAGAGAAAGAGGAGAGCTAGAGAGGCAGAGAGATGCTGCGTTCCTTTTAGAGAAAGAGAGACAGTGAGAGAGGGATCAGAGGCTCCTTTGAGAGAGAGAGAGGGAGAGAGAGAATATATGCTCCTAGGTGAGAAAGAGACCTATAGAGTGATATGCTTAGCTCCTTTGAGAAAGAGAGAGATGTAATCTCCTTTGAGCGAAAGAGAGAGAGAGAGATGCTAGGCTCCTTTGAGAGAGAAAGATATATGCTTGGCTCCTTTGAGAGAAAGAGGAGAGTTAGACAGAGAGATGCTGGGTTCCTTTTAGAGAAAGAGAGACAGTGAGAGAGGGATCAGAGGATTCTTTGAGAGAGAGAGGGAGAGAGAGAATATATGCTCCCAGGTCAGAGAGAGAGAGACATAGAGAGAGAGATGCTTAGCTCCTCTGAGAAAGAGAGAGATGGTAATCTCCTTTGAGAGAAAGAGAGAGATAGATGCTAGGCGACTTTGTCAGAGAGGGAGGGGTGGTAGGCTCTTTGAGAGCGAGAGTAAGTGATGCTAGGATTCTTAGAGAGGGAAAGAGAGAGATCCTGGAATCCTTTGAGTGAGACAGAGAGATATATTCTAGGATTCTTTCAGAGACAGAGAGAGTCTGAGAGAGACCGAGAGAGAGGGAGATGCTAGGCTCAAATGAGAGAGAGAGAGAGGGAGGAAGAGAGAGAGATTCTAGGCTCCTTTGAGCGAAAGAGAGATATACAGATAAATGGAGATGCTAGGCTCCTTTGAGGGAGAGAGAGTCAGACAGAGATAGAGAGCAATCCTAGGCTCTTTGAGAGAGAGAGATAGAGAGGGAGAGAACATATGCTCCTTCTAGAGAGAGATTGAGGGAGAGAGAGAGAGAAAGAGAGAAAGAGAGAGAGACAGAGAGACAGCGACAAAGAGAGAGATGCTTGGGACGTTTTAGAGAGAGAGAGATCTGCTAAGCTTTTTGAGAGAAAGAGAAAGGAAGAGACAGAGAGAGATATGCTAGGCTCCTTGAGAGAGACTGAGGGAGAGAAAAGAGAGAGAGAGAGAGGCTAGGCTCCCGTGAACGAGAGAGTGAGAGAGATACATGCAAGGCTCCTTTGTGAGAGAGAGAGAGAGCGAGAGTGATTCTAGTATCCTTTGAGAAAGAGAGTGGGATTCTAGGCTCCTTTGTGAGAAAGTGGAGAGATGAAGCGACAGAGAGTTGCTATTCCCCTTTGAGAGAGAGAGAGATGCTAGACTTCTTAGACAGAGAGAGAGAAAAAGAGAGAGATGCTAGAATATTTGGAGAGAGAGAGAAATGCTATGCTCCTTTGAGAGAGAGAGAGAGAGGGAGAGAGGGAGAGGGAGAGAGCGAGTAAGAGAGAGATGCAGGGATCCTTTGATAGAAAGTGGAGAGATACAAAGAGAGATGTATGCTATTCTACTTTAAGAGAGAGAGGACAGAGAGAGAGGGATCATAGGCTCGTTTGAGAGAGAGAGAGAGAGAGAAATATAGACGATATGCTCCTTGGAGAGAGAGTGAGAGAGAGAGAAAGAGAGGGAGAGAGAGAGAGCAGCGAGGCTCTTTTGAGAGAGAGAGATGGAGAGATAAAGATTCTAGGCTCCTATGAGAGAAATAGAGATACATAGACAGACATATGCTGGGCTCCTTTGAGAGAGACTGAGGGAGAGAAGAGAGAGAGAGTTGCTAGGCTCCTGTGAACAAGACAGTGAGAGAGATACATGCAAGGCTCCTTCGAGAGAGCGAGCGAGCGAGAGGGATTCTATTCTCCTTTGAGAAAGAGAGAGAGATTCTAGGCTCCTTTCAGAGAAAGTGCAGAGATAGAGAGACAGAGAGTTGCTATTCCCCTTTGAGAGAGAGAGATGCTAGACTTCTTAGACAGAGAGAGAGAAAAAGGGAGAGATGCTAGAATACTTGGAGAGAGAGATATATATGCTATGCTCCTTTGAGAGAGAGAAAGAGAGAGAGAGAGGGAGAGAGCGAGTGAGAGCAAGATACTGGGATCCTTTGATAGAAAGTGGAGAGATACAAAGAGAGATGTATGCTATTCAACTGTAAGAGAGAGAGGACTGAGAGAGAGGGATCATAGGCTAGATTGAGAGAGAGAGAGAAATATAGACGATATGCTCCTTGGAGAGAGAGAGAGAGAGAGAGAGAGGGAGAGAGAGAGAGCTGAGAGGCTCCTTTGAGAGAGAGAGATGTAGAGATAAAGATTCTAGGCTCCTATGAGGGAAATAGAGATAGACAGAGATATGCTGGGCTCCTTTGAGTGAGAGAGAGTTTCTAAGCTTCTTAGAGAGCGACAGAGAAAGAGAGAGATGCTGGATTCCTTTGAGAGAGAGAGAGATAGATAGATGCTTGTCTCCTCTGAGAGAGACAGAGGGAGAGAACTCTGTTGCTCCTTTCTGAGAGGGAGAGATACTAGGCTCCTTTGAGAGAGAAAGAGATATGCTAGGCTCCTTTCAGAGAAAGAGGAGAGCTAGAGAGACAGAGAGATGCTGGGTTCCTTTTAGAGAAAGAGAGACAGTGAGAGAGGGATCAGAAGCTCCTTTGAGAGAGAGAGAGGGAGAGAGAGAATATATGCTCCTAGGTGAGAGAGAGAGAGAGAGAGAGAGAGACAGATGCTTATCTCCTTTGAGAAAGAGAGAGATGGTAATCGCCTTTGAGAGAAAGAGAGAGATAGATGCTAGGCTACTTTGTCAGAGAGGGAGGGATGGTAGGCTCTTTGAGAGAGAGAGTAATGCTAGGATTTTAAGAGAGAGAGGGAGTGAGATGCTAGAATCCTTTGAGTGAGACAGAGAGATATATTCTAGGATTCTTTGAGAGAGAGAAAGAGACTGAGAGAGACAGAGATAGAGAGAGATGCTAGGCTCAATAGGACAGAGATAGGGAGGGAGGGAGAGAGATTCTAGGCTCCTTTGAGCGAAAGAGAGATATACAGAGACATGGAGATGCTAGGCTCCTTTGAGGTAGAGAGAGTCAGACAGAGAGAGAGAGGGATCCTTGGCTCTTTGAGAGAGAGCGTCAGGGAGAGAATATATGCTCCTTGGAGATAGAGAGGGAGAGATAGAGAGGGAGACAGAAATGCTTGTCTCCTTTGAGAGAGAGAGAGATAGCTGTGAGGCTCCTTTGTGAGAGAGGGAGATACTAGGCTCCTTTGAGAGAGAAAGAGATATGCTAGGGTCGTTTAAGAGAAAGAGTAGAGCGAGAGAGACAGAGAGATTCTTGGCTCCTTTGAGAGAAAGAGAGACAGAGAGAGAGGGATCCGAGGCTCCTTTGAGAGAGAGAGAGAGTATATATGCTCCTGGGAGAGAGAGAGAGAGACATAGACAGATGCTTGGCTCTTTTGAGGAAGAGAGAGACGCTTATCTCTTTGAGAGAAAGAGAGAGGGAGATGCTACGCTACTTTGTCAGAGAGAGCGGGATGGTAGGCTCCTCTGAGAGTGGGAGTGAGTGATGCTAGGTATCTCAGAGAGAGAAAGAGAGAGATGCTAGAGTCCTTTGAGTGAGAGAGAAAGAGATATTCTAGGATTCTTTGAGAGAGATTAAGAGATAGAGAGACAGAGATAGAGAGAGATTCTAGACTCATTTGAGACAGAGAGAGGCAGTAAAAGAGAGATTCAAGGCTCCTTTGAGCGAAAGAGAGAGATACAGAGACAGGGAGAAGCTAGGCACCTTTGAGGGAGAGAAAGACAGAGAGAGAGGGATCCTAGGCTCTTTGAGAGAGAGAGAGATTGAGGGAGAGAATATATGTTCCTTGGAGAGAGAGAGGGAGAGAGAAAGCGATAGAAAGAGACAAAGAGAGAGAGAGAGAGAGTGAGAGGGAGAGAGAGAGATGCTTGTGTCCTTTTAGAGAGAGAGAGTGTTTGTAAACTACTTAGAGAGAGACAGGGAAAGAGAGAGATCTTCGATTGCTTTGAGAGAGAGAGAGATAGATGCTTGTCTCCTTTGAGAGAGACAGAGAGAGAGCTCTGAGGCTCCTTTCTGAAAGAGAGACTGTAGGCTCCTTTGAGAGATAAAGTGATATGCTAGGCACCTTTGAGAGAAAGAGGAGAGCTAGAGAGGCAGAGAGATGCTGCGTTCCTTTTAGAGAAAGAGAGACAGTGAGAGAGGGATCAGAGGCTCCTTTGAGAGAGAGAGAGGGAGAGAGAGAATATATGCTCCTAGGTGAGAAAGAGACCTATAGAGTGATATGCTTAGCTCCTTTGAGAAAGAGAGAGATGTAATCTCCTTTGAGCGAAAGAGAGAGAGAGAGATGCTAGGCTCCTTTGAGAGAGAAAGATATATGCTTGGCTCCTTTGAGAGAAAGAGGAGAGTTAGACAGAGAGATGCTGGGTTCCTTTTAGAGAAAGAGAGACAGTGAGAGAGGGATCAGAGGATTCTTTGAGAGAGAGAGGGAGAGAGAGAATATATGCTCCCAGGTCAGAGAGAGAGAGACATAGAGAGAGAGATGCTTAGCTCCTCTGAGAAAGAGAGAGATGGTAATCTCCTTTGAGAGAAAGAGAGAGATAGATGCTAGGCGACTTTGTCAGAGAGGGAGGGGTGGTAGGCTCTTTGAGAGCGAGAGTAAGTGATGCTAGGATTCTTAGAGAGGGAAAGAGAGAGATCCTGGAATCCTTTGAGTGAGACAGAGAGATATATTCTAGGATTCTTTCAGAGACAGAGAGAGTCTGAGAGAGACCGAGAGAGAGGGAGATGCTAGGCTCAAATGAGAGAGAGAGAGAGGGAGGAAGAGAGAGAGATTCTAGGCTCCTTTGAGCGAAAGAGAGATATACAGATAAATGGAGATGCTAGGCTCCTTTGAGGGAGAGAGAGTCAGACAGAGATAGAGAGCAATCCTAGGCTCTTTGAGAGAGAGAGATAGAGAGGGAGAGAACATATGCTCCTTCTAGAGAGAGATTGAGGGAGAGAGAGAGAGAAAGAGAGAAAGAGAGAGAGACAGAGAGACAGCGACAAAGAGAGAGATGCTTGGGACGTTTTAGAGAGAGAGAGATCTGCTAAGCTTTTTGAGAGAAAGAGAAAGGAAGAGACAGAGAGAGATATGCTAGGCTCCTTGAGAGAGACTGAGGGAGAGAAAAGAGAGAGAGAGAGAGGCTAGGCTCCCGTGAACGAGAGAGTGAGAGAGATACATGCAAGGCTCCTTTGTGAGAGAGAGAGAGAGCGAGAGTGATTCTAGTATCCTTTGAGAAAGAGAGTGGGATTCTAGGCTCCTTTGTGAGAAAGTGGAGAGATGAAGCGACAGAGAGTTGCTATTCCCCTTTGAGAGAGAGAGAGATGCTAGACTTCTTAGACAGAGAGAGAGAAAAAGAGAGAGATGCTAGAATATTTGGAGAGAGAGAGAAATGCTATGCTCCTTTGAGAGAGAGAGAGAGAGGGAGAGAGGGAGAGGGAGAGAGCGAGTAAGAGAGAGATGCAGGGATCCTTTGATAGAAAGTGGAGAGATACAAAGAGAGATGTATGCTATTCTACTTTAAGAGAGAGAGGACAGAGAGAGAGGGATCATAGGCTCGTTTGAGAGAGAGAGAGAGAGAGAAATATAGACGATATGCTCCTTGGAGAGAGAGTGAGAGAGAGAGAAAGAGAGGGAGAGAGAGAGAGCAGCGAGGCTCTTTTGAGAGAGAGAGATGGAGAGATAAAGATTCTAGGCTCCTATGAGAGAAATAGAGATACATAGACAGACATATGCTGGGCTCCTTTGAGAGAGACTGAGGGAGAGAAGAGAGAGAGAGTTGCTAGGCTCCTGTGAACAAGACAGTGAGAGAGATACATGCAAGGCTCCTTCGAGAGAGCGAGCGAGCGAGAGGGATTCTATTCTCCTTTGAGAAAGAGAGAGAGATTCTAGGCTCCTTTCAGAGAAAGTGCAGAGATAGAGAGACAGAGAGTTGCTATTCCCCTTTGAGAGAGAGAGATGCTAGACTTCTTAGACAGAGAGAGAGAAAAAGGGAGAGATGCTAGAATACTTGGAGAGAGAGATATATATGCTATGCTCCTTTGAGAGAGAGAAAGAGAGAGAGAGAGGGAGAGAGCGAGTGAGAGCAAGATACTGGGATCCTTTGATAGAAAGTGGAGAGATACAAAGAGAGATGTATGCTATTCAACTGTAAGAGAGAGAGGACTGAGAGAGAGGGATCATAGGCTAGATTGAGAGAGAGAGAGAAATATAGACGATATGCTCCTTGGAGAGAGAGAGAGAGAGAGAGAGAGGGAGAGAGAGAGAGCTGAGAGGCTCCTTTGAGAGAGAGAGATGTAGAGATAAAGATTCTAGGCTCCTATGAGGGAAATAGAGATAGACAGAGATATGCTGGGCTCCTTTGAGTGAGAGAGAGTTTCTAAGCTTCTTAGAGAGCGACAGAGAAAGAGAGAGATGCTGGATTCCTTTGAGAGAGAGAGAGATAGATAGATGCTTGTCTCCTCTGAGAGAGACAGAGGGAGAGAACTCTGTTGCTCCTTTCTGAGAGGGAGAGATACTAGGCTCCTTTGAGAGAGAAAGAGATATGCTAGGCTCCTTTCAGAGAAAGAGGAGAGCTAGAGAGACAGAGAGATGCTGGGTTCCTTTTAGAGAAAGAGAGACAGTGAGAGAGGGATCAGAAGCTCCTTTGAGAGAGAGAGAGGGAGAGAGAGAATATATGCTCCTAGGTGAGAGAGAGAGAGAGAGAGAGAGAGACAGATGCTTATCTCCTTTGAGAAAGAGAGAGATGGTAATCGCCTTTGAGAGAAAGAGAGAGATAGATGCTAGGCTACTTTGTCAGAGAGGGAGGGATGGTAGGCTCTTTGAGAGAGAGAGTAATGCTAGGATTTTAAGAGAGAGAGGGAGTGAGATGCTAGAATCCTTTGAGTGAGACAGAGAGATATATTCTAGGATTCTTTGAGAGAGAGAAAGAGACTGAGAGAGACAGAGATAGAGAGAGATGCTAGGCTCAATAGGACAGAGATAGGGAGGGAGGGAGAGAGATTCTAGGCTCCTTTGAGCGAAAGAGAGATATACAGAGACATGGAGATGCTAGGCTCCTTTGAGGTAGAGAGAGTCAGACAGAGAGAGAGAGGGATCCTTGGCTCTTTGAGAGAGAGCGTCAGGGAGAGAATATATGCTCCTTGGAGATAGAGAGGGAGAGATAGAGAGGGAGACAGAAATGCTTGTCTCCTTTGAGAGAGAGAGAGATAGCTGTGAGGCTCCTTTGTGAGAGAGGGAGATACTAGGCTCCTTTGAGAGAGAAAGAGATATGCTAGGGTCGTTTAAGAGAAAGAGTAGAGCGAGAGAGACAGAGAGATTCTTGGCTCCTTTGAGAGAAAGAGAGACAGAGAGAGAGGGATCCGAGGCTCCTTTGAGAGAGAGAGAGAGTATATATGCTCCTGGGAGAGAGAGAGAGAGACATAGACAGATGCTTGGCTCTTTTGAGGAAGAGAGAGACGCTTATCTCTTTGAGAGAAAGAGAGAGGGAGATGCTACGCTACTTTGTCAGAGAGAGCGGGATGGTAGGCTCCTCTGAGAGTGGGAGTGAGTGATGCTAGGTATCTCAGAGAGAGAAAGAGAGAGATGCTAGAGTCCTTTGAGTGAGAGAGAAAGAGATATTCTAGGATTCTTTGAGAGAGATTAAGAGATAGAGAGACAGAGATAGAGAGAGATTCTAGACTCATTTGAGACAGAGAGAGGCAGTAAAAGAGAGATTCAAGGCTCCTTTGAGCGAAAGAGAGAGATACAGAGACAGGGAGAAGCTAGGCACCTTTGAGGGAGAGAAAGACAGAGAGAGAGGGATCCTAGGCTCTTTGAGAGAGAGAGAGATTGAGGGAGAGAATATATGTTCCTTGGAGAGAGAGAGGGAGAGAGAAAGCGATAGAAAGAGACAAAGAGAGAGAGAGAGAGAGTGAGAGGGAGAGAGAGAGATGCTTGTGTCCTTTTAGAGAGAGAGAGTGTTTGTAAACTACTTAGAGAGAGACAGGGAAAGAGAGAGATCTTCGATTGCTTTGAGAGAGAGAGAGATAGATGCTTGTCTCCTTTGAGAGAGACAGAGAGAGAGCTCTGAGGCTCCTTTCTGAAAGAGAGACTGTAGGCTCCTTTGAGAGATAAAGTGATATGCTAGGCACCTTTGAGAGAAAGAGGAGAGCTAGAGAGGCAGAGAGATGCTGCGTTCCTTTTAGAGAAAGAGAGACAGTGAGAGAGGGATCAGAGGCTCCTTTGAGAGAGAGAGAGGGAGAGAGAGAATATATGCTCCTAGGTGAGAAAGAGACCTATAGAGTGATATGCTTAGCTCCTTTGAGAAAGAGAGAGATGTAATCTCCTTTGAGCGAAAGAGAGAGAGAGAGATGCTAGGCTCCTTTGAGAGAGAAAGATATATGCTTGGCTCCTTTGAGAGAAAGAGGAGAGTTAGACAGAGAGATGCTGGGTTCCTTTTAGAGAAAGAGAGACAGTGAGAGAGGGATCAGAGGATTCTTTGAGAGAGAGAGGGAGAGAGAGAATATATGCTCCCAGGTCAGAGAGAGAGAGACATAGAGAGAGAGATGCTTAGCTCCTCTGAGAAAGAGAGAGATGGTAATCTCCTTTGAGAGAAAGAGAGAGATAGATGCTAGGCGACTTTGTCAGAGAGGGAGGGGTGGTAGGCTCTTTGAGAGCGAGAGTAAGTGATGCTAGGATTCTTAGAGAGGGAAAGAGAGAGATCCTGGAATCCTTTGAGTGAGACAGAGAGATATATTCTAGGATTCTTTCAGAGACAGAGAGAGTCTGAGAGAGACCGAGAGAGAGGGAGATGCTAGGCTCAAATGAGAGAGAGAGAGAGGGAGGAAGAGAGAGAGATTCTAGGCTCCTTTGAGCGAAAGAGAGATATACAGATAAATGGAGATGCTAGGCTCCTTTGAGGGAGAGAGAGTCAGACAGAGATAGAGAGCAATCCTAGGCTCTTTGAGAGAGAGAGATAGAGAGGGAGAGAACATATGCTCCTTCTAGAGAGAGATTGAGGGAGAGAGAGAGAGAAAGAGAGAAAGAGAGAGAGACAGAGAGACAGCGACAAAGAGAGAGATGCTTGGGACGTTTTAGAGAGAGAGAGATCTGCTAAGCTTTTTGAGAGAAAGAGAAAGGAAGAGACAGAGAGAGATATGCTAGGCTCCTTGAGAGAGACTGAGGGAGAGAAAAGAGAGAGAGAGAGAGGCTAGGCTCCCGTGAACGAGAGAGTGAGAGAGATACATGCAAGGCTCCTTTGTGAGAGAGAGAGAGAGCGAGAGTGATTCTAGTATCCTTTGAGAAAGAGAGTGGGATTCTAGGCTCCTTTGTGAGAAAGTGGAGAGATGAAGCGACAGAGAGTTGCTATTCCCCTTTGAGAGAGAGAGAGATGCTAGACTTCTTAGACAGAGAGAGAGAAAAAGAGAGAGATGCTAGAATATTTGGAGAGAGAGAGAAATGCTATGCTCCTTTGAGAGAGAGAGAGAGAGGGAGAGAGGGAGAGGGAGAGAGCGAGTAAGAGAGAGATGCAGGGATCCTTTGATAGAAAGTGGAGAGATACAAAGAGAGATGTATGCTATTCTACTTTAAGAGAGAGAGGACAGAGAGAGAGGGATCATAGGCTCGTTTGAGAGAGAGAGAGAGAGAGAAATATAGACGATATGCTCCTTGGAGAGAGAGTGAGAGAGAGAGAAAGAGAGGGAGAGAGAGAGAGCAGCGAGGCTCTTTTGAGAGAGAGAGATGGAGAGATAAAGATTCTAGGCTCCTATGAGAGAAATAGAGATACATAGACAGACATATGCTGGGCTCCTTTGAGAGAGACTGAGGGAGAGAAGAGAGAGAGAGATGCTAGGCTCCTGTGAACAAGACAGTGAGAGAGATACATGCAAGGCTCCTTCGAGAGAGCGAGCGAGCGAGAGGGATTCTATTCTCCTTTGAGAAAGAGAGAGAGATTCTAGGCTCCTTTCAGAGAAAGTGCAGAGATAGAGAGACAGAGAGTTGCTATTCCCCTTTGAGAGAGAGAGATGCTAGACTTCTTAGACAGAGAGAGAGAAAAAGGGAGAGATGCTAGAATACTTGGAGAGAGAGATATATATGCTATGCTCCTTTGAGAGAGAGAAAGAGAGAGAGAGAGGGAGAGAGCGAGTGAGAGCAAGATACTGGGATCCTTTGATAGAAAGTGGAGAGATACAAAGAGAGATGTATGCTATTCAACTGTAAGAGAGAGAGGACTGAGAGAGAGGGATCATAGGCTAGATTGAGAGAGAGAGAGAAATATAGACGATATGCTCCTTGGAGAGAGAGAGAGAGAGAGAGAGAGGGAGAGAGAGAGAGCTGAGAGGCTCCTTTGAGAGAGAGAGATGTAGAGATAAAGATTCTAGGCTCCTATGAGGGAAATAGAGATAGACAGAGATATGCTGGGCTCCTTTGAGTGAGAGAGAGTTTCTAAGCTTCTTAGAGAGCGACAGAGAAAGAGAGAGATGCTGGATTCCTTTGAGAGAGAGAGAGATAGATAGATGCTTGTCTCCTCTGAGAGAGACAGAGGGAGAGAACTCTGTTGCTCCTTTCTGAGAGGGAGAGATACTAGGCTCCTTTGAGAGAGAAAGAGATATGCTAGGCTCCTTTCAGAGAAAGAGGAGAGCTAGAGAGACAGAGAGATGCTGGGTTCCTTTTAGAGAAAGAGAGACAGTGAGAGAGGGATCAGAAGCTCCTTTGAGAGAGAGAGAGGGAGAGAGAGAATATATGCTCCTAGGTGAGAGAGAGAGAGAGAGAGAGAGAGAGACAGATGCTTATCTCCTTTGAGAAAGAGAGAGATGGTAATCGCCTTTGAGAGAAAGAGAGAGATAGATGCTAGGCTACTTTGTCAGAGAGGGAGGGATGGTAGGCTCTTTGAGAGAGAGAGTAATGCTAGGATTTTAAGAGAGAGAGGGAGTGAGATGCTAGAATCCTTTGAGTGAGACAGAGAGATATATTCTAGGATTCTTTGAGAGAGAGAAAGAGACTGAGAGAGACAGAGATAGAGAGAGATGCTAGGCTCAATAGGACAGAGATAGGGAGGGAGGGAGAGAGATTCTAGGCTCCTTTGAGCGAAAGAGAGATATACAGAGACATGGAGATGCTAGGCTCCTTTGAGGTAGAGAGAGTCAGACAGAGAGAGAGAGGGATCCTTGGCTCTTTGAGAGAGAGCGTCAGGGAGAGAATATATGCTCCTTGGAGATAGAGAGGGAGAGATAGAGAGGGAGACAGAAATGCTTGTCTCCTTTGAGAGAGAGAGAGATAGCTGTGAGGCTCCTTTGTGAGAGAGGGAGATACTAGGCTCCTTTGAGAGAGAAAGAGATATGCTAGGGTCGTTTAAGAGAAAGAGTAGAGCGAGAGAGACAGAGAGATTCTTGGCTCCTTTGAGAGAAAGAGAGACAGAGAGAGAGGGATCCGAGGCTCCTTTGAGAGAGAGAGAGAGTATATATGCTCCTGGGAGAGAGAGAGAGAGACATAGACAGATGCTTGGCTCTTTTGAGGAAGAGAGAGACGCTTATCTCTTTGAGAGAAAGAGAGAGGGAGATGCTACGCTACTTTGTCAGAGAGAGCGGGATGGTAGGCTCCTCTGAGAGTGGGAGTGAGTGATGCTAGGTATCTCAGAGAGAGAAAGAGAGAGATGCTAGAGTCCTTTGAGTGAGAGAGAAAGAGATATTCTAGGATTCTTTGAGAGAGATTAAGAGATAGAGAGACAGAGATAGAGAGAGATTCTAGACTCATTTGAGACAGAGAGAGGCAGTAAAAGAGAGATTCAAGGCTCCTTTGAGCGAAAGAGAGAGATACAGAGACAGGGAGAAGCTAGGCACCTTTGAGGGAGAGAAAGACAGAGAGAGAGGGATCCTAGGCTCTTTGAGAGAGAGAGAGATTGAGGGAGAGAATATATGTTCCTTGGAGAGAGAGAGGGAGAGAGAAAGCGATAGAAAGAGACAAAGAGAGAGAGAGAGAGTGAGAGGGAGAGAGAGAGATGCTTGTGTCCTTTTAGAGAGAGAGAGTGTTTGTAAACTACTTAGAGAGAGACAGGGAAAGAGAGAGATCTTCGATTGCTTTGAGAGAGAGAGAGATAGATGCTTGTCTCCTTTGAGAGAGACAGAGAGAGAGCTCTGAGGCTCCTTTCTGAAAGAGAGACTGTAGGCTCCTTTGAGAGATAAAGTGATATGCTAGGCACCTTTGAGAGAAAGAGGAGAGCTAGAGAGGCAGAGAGATGCTGCGTTCCTTTTAGAGAAAGAGAGACAGTGAGAGAGGGATCAGAGGCTCCTTTGAGAGAGAGAGAGGGAGAGAGAGAATATATGCTCCTAGGTGAGAAAGAGACCTATAGAGTGATATGCTTAGCTCCTTTGAGAAAGAGAGAGATGTAATCTCCTTTGAGCGAAAGAGAGAGAGAGAGATGCTAGGCTCCTTTGAGAGAGAAAGATATATGCTTGGCTCCTTTGAGAGAAAGAGGAGAGTTAGACAGAGAGATGCTGGGTTCCTTTTAGAGAAAGAGAGACAGTGAGAGAGGGATCAGAGGATTCTTTGAGAGAGAGAGGGAGAGAGAGAATATATGCTCCCAGGTCAGAGAGAGAGAGACATAGAGAGAGAGATGCTTAGCTCCTCTGAGAAAGAGAGAGATGGTAATCTCCTTTGAGAGAAAGAAGAGATAGATGCTAGGCGACTTTGTCAGAGAGGGAGGGGTGGTAGGCTCTTTGAGAGCGAGAGTAAGTGATGCTAGGATTCTTAGAGAGGGAAAGAGAGAGATCCTGGAATCCTTTGAGTGAGACAGAGAGATATATTCTAGGATTCTTTCAGAGACAGAGAGAGTCTGAGAGAGACCGAGAGAGAGGGAGATGCTAGGCTCAAATGAGAGAGAGAGAGAGGGAGGAAGAGAGAGAGATTCTAGGCTCCTTTGAGCGAAAGAGAGATATACAGATAAATGGAGATGCTAGGCTCCTTTGAGGGAGAGAGAGTCAGACAGAGATAGAGAGCAATCCTAGGCTCTTTGAGAGAGAGAGATAGAGAGGGAGAGAACATATGCTCCTTCTAGAGAGAGATTGAGGGAGAGAGAGAGAGAAAGAGAGAAAGAGAGAGAGACAGAGAGACAGCGACAAAGAGAGAGATGCTTGGGACGTTTTAGAGAGAGAGAGATCTGCTAAGCTTTTTGAGAGAAAGAGAAAGGAAGAGACAGAGAGAGATATGCTAGGCTCCTTGAGAGAGACTGAGGGAGAGAAAAGAGAGAGAGAGAGAGGCTAGGCTCCCGTGAACGAGAGAGTGAGAGAGATACATGCAAGGCTCCTTTGTGAGAGAGAGAGAGAGCGAGAGTGATTCTAGTATCCTTTGAGAAAGAGAGTTGGATTCTAGGCTCCTTTGTGAGAAAGTGGAGAGATGAAGCGACAGAGAGTTGCTATTCCCCTTTGAGAGAGAGAGAGATGCTAGACTTCTTAGACAGAGAGAGAGAAAAAGAGAGAGATGCTAGAATATTTGGAGAGAGAGAGAAATGCTATGCTCCTTTGAGAGAGAGAGAGAGAGGGAGAGAGGGAGAGGGAGAGAGCGAGTAAGAGAGAGATGCAGGGATCCTTTGATAGAAAGTGGAGAGATACAAAGAGAGATGTATGCTATTCTACTTTAAGAGAGAGAGGACAGAGAGAGAGGGATCATAGGCTCGTTTGAGAGAGAGAGAGAGAGAGAAATATAGACGATATGCTCCTTGGAGAGAGAGTGAGAGAGAGAGAAAGAGAGGGAGAGAGAGAGAGCAGCGAGGCTCTTTTGAGAGAGAGAGATGGAGAGATAAAGATTCTAGGCTCCTATGAGAGAAATAGAGATACATAGACAGACATATGCTGGGCTCCTTTGAGAGAGACTGAGGGAGAGAAGAGAGAGAGAGATGCTAGGCTCCTGTGAACAAGACAGTGAGAGAGATACATGCAAGGCTCCTTCGAGAGAGCGAGCGAGCGAGAGGGATTCTATTCTCCTTTGAGAAAGAGAGAGAGATTCTAGGCTCCTTTCAGAGAAAGTGCAGAGATAGAGAGACAGAGAGTTGCTATTCCCCTTTGAGAGAGAGAGATGCTAGACTTCTTAGACAGAGAGAGAGAAAAAGGGAGAGATGCTAGAATACTTGGAGAGAGAGATATATATGCTATGCTCCTTTGAGAGAGAGAAAGAGAGAGAGAGAGGGAGAGAGCGAGTGAGAGCAAGATACTGGGATCCTTTGATAGAAAGTGGAGAGATACAAAGAGAGATGTATGCTATTCAACTGTAAGAGAGAGAGGACAGAGAGAGAGGGATCATAGGCTAGATTGAGAGAGAGAGAGAAATATAGACGATATGCTCCTTGGAGAGAGAGAGAGAGAGAGAGAGAGGGAGAGAGAGAGAGCTGAGAGGCTCCTTTGAGAGAGAGAGATGTAGAGATAAAGATTCTAGGCTCCTATGAGGGAAATAGAGATAGACAGAGATATGCTGGGCTCCTTTGAGTGAGAGAGAGAGTTTCTAAGCTTCTTAGAGAGCGACAGAGAAAGAGAGAGGTGCTGGATTCCTTTGAGAGAGAGAGAGATAGATAGATGCTTGTCTCCTCTGAGAGAGACAGAGGGAGAGAACTCTGTTGCTCCTTTCTGAGAGGGAGAGATACTAGGCTCCTTTGAGAGAGAAAGAGATATGCTAGGCTCCTTTCAGAGAAAGAGGAGAGCTAGAAAGACAGAGAGATGATGGGTTCCTTTTAGAGAAAGAGAGACAGTGAGAGAGGGATCAGAAGCTCCTTTGAGAGAGAGAGAGGGAGAGAGAGAATATATGCTCCTAGGTGAGAGAGAGAGAGAGAGAGAGAGAGAGACAGATGCTTATCTCCTTTGAGAAAGAGAGAGATGGTAATCGCCTTTGAGAGAAAGAGAGAGATAGATGCTAGGCTACTTTGTCAGAGAGGGAGGGATGGTAGGCTCTTTGAGAGAGAGAGTAATGCTAGGATTTTAAGAGAGAGAGGGAGTGAGATGCTAGAATCCTTTGAGTGAGACAGAGAGATATATTCTAGGATTCTTTGAGAGAGAGAAAGAGACTGAGAGAGACAGAGATAGAGAGAGATGCTAGGCTCAATAGGACAGAGATAGGGAGGGAGGAAGAGAGATTCTAGGCTCCTTTGAGCGAAAGAGAGATATACAGAGACATGGAGATGCTAGGCTCCTTTGAGGTAGAGAGAGTCAGACAGAGAGAGAGAGGGATCCTTGGCTCTTTGAGAGAGAGCGTCAGGGAGAGAATATATGCTCCTTGGAGATAGAGAGGGAGAGATAGAGAGGGAGACAGAAATGCTTGTCTCCTTTGAGAGAGAGAGAGATAGCTGTGAGGCTCCTTTGTGAGAGAGGGAGATACTAGGCTCCTTTGAGAGAGAAAGAGATATGCTAGGGTCGTTTAAGAGAAAGAGTAGAGCGAGAGAGACAGAGAGATTCTTGGCTCCTTTGAGAGAAAGAGAGACAGAGAGAGAGGGATCCGAGGCTCCTTTGAGAGAGAGAGAGAGTATATATGCTCCTGGGAGAGAGAGAGAGAGACATAGACAGATGCTTGGCTCTTTTGAGGAAGAGAGAGACGCTTATCTCTTTGAGAGAAAGAGAGAGGGAGATGCTACGCTACTTTGTCAGAGAGAGCGGGATGGTAGGCTCCTCTGAGAGTGGGAGTGAGTGATGCTAGGTATCTCAGAGAGAGAAAGAGAGAGATGCTAGAGTCCTTTGAGTGAGAGAGAAAGAGATATTCTAGGATTCTTTGAGAGAGATTAAGAGATAGAGAGACAGAGATAGAGAGAGATTCTAGACTCATTTGAGACAGAGAGAGGCAGTAAAAGAGAGATTCAAGGCTCCTTTGAGCGAAAGAGAGAGATACAGAGACAGGGAGAAGCTAGGCACCTTTGAGGGAGAGAAAGACAGAGAGAGAGGGATCCTAGGCTCTTTGAGAGAGAGAGAGATTGAGGGAGAGAATATATGTTCCTTGGAGAGAGAGAGGGAGAGAGAAAGCGATAGAAAGAGACAAAGAGAGAGAGAGAGAGAGTGAGAGGGAGAGAGAGAGATGCTTGTGTCCTTTTAGAGAGAGAGAGTGTTTGTAAACTACTTAGAGAGAGACAGGGAAAGAGAGAGATCTTCGATTGCTTTGAGAGAGAGAGAGATAGATGCTTGTCTCCTTTGAGAGAGACAGAGAGAGAGCTCTGAGGCTCCTTTCTGAAAGAGAGACTGTAGGCTCCTTTGAGAGATAAAGTGATATGCTAGGCACCTTTGAGAGAAAGAGGAGAGCTAGAGAGGCAGAGAGATGCTGCGTTCCTTTTAGAGAAAGAGAGACAGTGAGAGAGGGATCAGAGGCTCCTTTGAGAGAGAGAGAGGGAGAGAGAGAATATATGCTCCTAGGTGAGAAAGAGACCTATAGAGTGATATGCTTAGCTCCTTTGAGAAAGAGAGAGATGTAATCTCCTTTGAGCGAAAGAGAGAGAGAGAGATGCTAGGCTCCTTTGAGAGAGAAAGATATATGCTTGGCTCCTTTGAGAGAAAGAGGAGAGTTAGACAGAGAGATGCTGGGTTCCTTTTAGAGAAAGAGAGACAGTGAGAGAGGGATCAGAGGATTCTTTGAGAGAGAGAGGGAGAGAGAGAATATATGCTCCCAGGTCAGAGAGAGAGAGACATAGAGAGAGAGATGCTTAGCTCCTCTGAGAAAGAGAGAGATGGTAATCTCCTTTGAGAGAAAGAGAGAGATAGATGCTAGGCGACTTTGTCAGAGAGGGAGGGGTGGTAGGCTCTTTGAGAGCGAGAGTAAGTGATGCTAGGATTCTTAGAGAGGGAAAGAGAGAGATCCTGGAATCCTTTGAGTGAGACAGAGAGATATATTCTAGGATTCTTTCAGAGACAGAGAGAGTCTGAGAGAGACCGAGAGAGAGGGAGATGCTAGGCTCAAATGAGAGAGAGAGAGAGGGAGGAAGAGAGAGAGATTCTAGGCTCCTTTGAGCGAAAGAGAGATATACAGATAAATGGAGATGCTAGGCTCCTTTGAGGGAGAGAGAGTCAGACAGAGATAGAGAGCAATCCTAGGCTCTTTGAGAGAGAGAGATAGAGAGGGAGAGAACATATGCTCCTTCTAGAGAGAGATTGAGGGAGAGAGAGAGAGAAAGAGAGAAAGAGAGAGAGACAGAGAGACAGCGACAAAGAGAGAGATGCTTGGGACGTTTTAGAGAGAGAGAGATCTGCTAAGCTTTTTGAGAGAAAGAGAAAGGAAGAGACAGAGAGAGATATGCTAGGCTCCTTGAGAGAGACTGAGGGAGAGAAAAGAGAGAGAGAGAGAGGCTAGGCTCCCGTGAACGAGAGAGTGAGAGAGATACATGCAAGGCTCCTTTGTGAGAGAGAGAGAGAGCGAGAGTGATTCTAGTATCCTTTGAGAAAGAGAGTGGGATTCTAGGCTCCTTTGTGAGAAAGTGGAGAGATGAAGCGACAGAGAGTTGCTATTCCCCTTTGAGAGAGAGAGAGATGCTAGACTTCTTAGACAGAGAGAGAGAAAAAGAGAGAGATGCTAGAATATTTGGAGAGAGAGAGAAATGCTATGCTCCTTTGAGAGAGAGAGAGAGAGGGAGAGAGGGAGAGGGAGAGAGCGAGTAAGAGAGAGATGCAGGGATCCCTTGATAGAAAGTGGAGAGATACAAAGAGAGATGTATGCTATTCTACTTTAAGAGAGAGAGGACAGAGAGAGAGGGATCATAGGCTCGTTTGAGAGAGAGAGAGAGAGAGAAATATAGACGATATGCTCCTTGGAGAGAGAGTGAGAGAGAGAGAAAGAGAGGGAGAGAGAGAGAGCAGCGAGGCTCTTTTGAGAGAGAGAGATGGAGAGATAAAGATTCTAGGCTCCTATGAGAGAAATAGAGATACATAGACAGACATATGCTGGGCTCCTTTGAGAGAGACTGAGGGAGAGAAGAGAGAGAGAGATGCTAGGCTCCTGTGAACAAGACAGTGAGAGAGATACATGCAAGGCTCCTTCGAGAGAGCGAGCGAGCGAGAGGGATTCTATTCTCCTTTGAGAAAGAGAGAGAGATTCTAGGCTCCTTTCAGAGAAAGTGCAGAGATAGAGAGACAGAGAGTTGCTATTCCCCTTTGAGAGAGAGAGATGCTAGACTTCTTAGACAGAGAGAGAGAAAAAGGGAGAGATGCTAGAATACTTGGAGAGAGATATATATATGCTATGCTCCTTTGAGAGAGAGAAAGAGAGAGAGAGAGGGAGAGAGCGAGTGAGAGCAAGATACTGGGATCCTTTGATAGAAAGTGGAGAGATACAAAGAGAGATGTATGCTATTCAACTGTAAGAGAGAGAGGACAGAGAGAGAGGGATCATAGGCTAGATTGAGAGAGAGAGAGAAATATAGACGATATGCTCCTTGGAGAGAGAGAGAGAGAGAGAGAGAGGGAGAGAGAGAGAGCTGAGAGGCTCCTTTGAGAGAGAGAGATGTAGAGATAAAGATTCTAGGCTCCTATGAGGGAAATAGAGATAGACAGAGATATGCTGGGCTCCTTTGAGTGAGAGAGAGAGTTTCTAAGCTTCTTAGAGAGCGACAGAGAAAGAGAGAGATGCTGGATTCCTTTGAGAGAGAGATAGATAGATAGATGCTTGTCTCCTCTGAGAGAGACAGAGGGAGAGAACTCTGTTGCTCCTTTCTGAGAGGGAGAGATACTAGGCTCCTTTGAGAGAGAAAGAGATATGCTAGGCTCCTTTCAGAGAAAGAGGAGAGCTAGAGAGACAGAGAGATGATGGGTTCCTTTTAGAGAAAGAGAGACAGTGAGAGAGGGATCAGAAGCTCCTTTGAGAGAGAGAGAGGGAGAGAGAGAATATATGCTCCTAGGTGAGAGAGAGAGAGAGAGAGAGAGAGAGAGACAGATGCTTATCTCCTTTGAGAAAGAGAGAGATGGTAATCGCCTTTGAGAGAAAGAGAGAGATAGATGCTAGGCTACTTTGTCAGAGAGGGAGGGATGGTAGGCTCTTTGAGAGAGAGAGTAATGCTAGGATTTTAAGAGAGAGAGGGAGTGAGATGCTAGAATCCTTTGAGTGAGACAGAGAGATATATTCTAGGATTCTTTGAGAGAGAGAAAGAGACTGAGAGAGACAGAGATAGAGAGAGATGCTAGGCTCAATAGGACAGAGATAGGGAGGGAGGGAGAGAGATTCTAGGCTCCTTTGAGCGAAAGAGAGATATACAGAGACATGGAGATGCTAGGCTCCTTTGAGGTAGAGAGAGTCAGACAGAGAGAGAGAGGGATCCTTGGCTCTTTGAGAGAGAGCGTCAGGGAGAGAATATATGCTCCTTGGAGATAGAGAGGGAGAGATAGAGAGGGAGACAGAAATTCTTGTCTCCTTTGAGAGAGAGAGAGATAGCTGTGAGGCTCCTTTGTGAGAGAGGGAGATACTAGGCTCCTTTGAGAGAGAAAGAGATATGCTAGGGTCGTTTAAGAGAAAGAGTAGAGCGAGAGAGACAGAGAGATTCTTGGCTCCTTTGAGAGAAAGAGAGACAGAGAGAGAGGGATCCGAGGCTCCTTTGAGAGAGAGAGAGAGTATATATGCTCCTGGGAGAGAGAGAGAGAGACATAGACAGATGCTTGGCTCTTTTGAGGAAGAGAGAGACGCTTATCTCTTTGAGAGAAAGAGAGAGGGAGATGCTACGCTACTTTGTCAGAGAGAGCGGGATGGTAGGCTCCTCTGAGAGTGGGAGTGAGTGATGCTAGGTATCTCAGAGAGAGAAAGAGAGAGATGCTAGAGTCCTTTGAGTGAGAGAGAAAGAGATATTCTAGGATTCTTTGAGAGAGATTAAGAGATAGAGAGACAGAGATAGAGAGAGATTCTAGACTCATTTGAGACAGAGAGAGGCAGTAAAAGAGAGATTCAAGGCTCCTTTGAGCGAAAGAGAGAGATACAGAGACAGGGAGAAGCTAGGCACCTTTGAGGGAGAGAAAGACAGAGAGAGAGGGATCCTAGGCTCTTTGAGAGAGAGAGAGATTGAGGGAGAGAATATATGTTCCTTGGAGAGAGAGAGGGAGAGAGAAAGCGATAGAAAGAGACAAAGAGAGAGAGAGAGAGAGAGTGAGAGGGAGAGAGAGAGATGCTTGTGTCCTTTTAGAGAGAGAGAGTGTTTGTAAACTACTTAGAGAGAGACAGGGAAAGAGAGAGATCTTCGATTGCTTTGAGAGAGAGAGAGATAGATGCTTGTCTCCTTTGAGAGAGACAGAGAGAGAGCTCTGAGGCTCCTTTCTGAAAGAGAGACTGTAGGCTCCTTTGAGAGATAAAGTGATATGCTAGGCACCTTTGAGAGAAAGAGGAGAGCTAGAGAGGCAGAGAGATGCTGCGTTCCTTTTAGAGAAAGAGAGACAGTGAGAGAGGGATCAGAGGCTCCTTTGAGAGAGAGAGAGGGAGAGAGAGAATATATGCTCCTAGGTGAGAAAGAGACCTATAGAGTGATATGCTTAGCTCCTTTGAGAAAGAGAGAGATGTAATCTCCTTTGAGCGAAAGAGAGAGAGAGAGATGCTAGGCTCCTTTGAGAGAGAAAGATATATGCTTGGCTCCTTTGAGAGAAAGAGGAGAGTTAGACAGAGAGATGCTGGGTTCCTTTTAGAGAAAGAGAGACAGTGAGAGAGGGATCAGAGGATTCTTTGAGAGAGAGAGGGAGAGAGAGAATATATGCTCCCAGGTCAGAGAGAGAGAGACATAGAGAGAGAGATGCTTAGCTCCTCTGAGAAAGAGAGAGATGGTAATCTCCTTTGAGAGAAAGAGAGAGATAGATGCTAGGCGACTTTGTCAGAGAGGGAGGGGTGGTAGGCTCTTTGAGAGCGAGAGTAAGTGATGCTAGGATTCTTAGAGAGGGAAAGAGAGAGATCCTGGAATCCTTTGAGTGAGACAGAGAGATATATTCTAGGATTCTTTCAGAGACAGAGAGAGTCTGAGAGAGACCGAGAGAGAGGGAGATGCTAGGCTCAAATGAGAGAGAGAGAGAGGGAGGAAGAGAGAGAGATTCTAGGCTCCTTTGAGCGAAAGAGAGATATACAGATAAATGGAGATGCTAGGCTCCTTTGAGGGAGAGAGAGTCAGACAGAGATAGAGAGCAATCCTAGGCTCTTTGAGAGAGAGAGATAGAGAGGGAGAGAACATATGCTCCTTCTAGAGAGAGATTGAGGGAGAGAGAGAGAGAAAGAGAGAAAGAGAGAGAGACAGAGAGACAGCGACAAAGAGAGAGATGCTTGGGACGTTTTAGAGAGAGAGAGATCTGCTAAGCTTTTTGAGAGAAAGAGAAAGGAAGAGACAGAGAGAGATATGCTAGGCTCCTTGAGAGAGACTGAGGGAGAGAAAAGAGAGAGAGAGAGAGGCTAGGCTCCCGTGAACGAGAGAGTGAGAGAGATACATGCAAGGCTCCTTTGTGAGAGAGAGAGAGAGCGAGAGTGATTCTAGTATCCTTTGAGAAAGAGAGTGGGATTCTAGGCTCCTTTGTGAGAAAGTGGAGAGATGAAGCGACAGAGAGTTGCTATTCCCCTTTGAGAGAGAGAGAGATGCTAGACTTCTTAGACAGAGAGAGAGAAAAAGAGAGAGATGCTAGAATATTTGGAGAGAGAGAGAAATGCTATGCTCCTTTGAGAGAGAGAGAGAGAGGGAGAGAGGGAGAGGGAGAGAGCGAGTAAGAGAGAGATGCAGGGATCCTTTGATAGAAAGTGGAGAGATACAAAGAGAGATGTATGCTATTCTACTTTAAGAGAGAGAGGACAGAGAGAGAGGGATCATAGGCTCGTTTGAGAGAGAGAGAGAGAGAGAGAAATATAGACGATATGCTCCTTGGAGAGAGAGTGAGAGAGAGAGAAAGAGAGGGAGAGAGAGAGAGCAGCGAGGCTCTTTTGAGAGAGAGAGATGGAGAGATAAAGATTCTAGGCTCCTATGAGAGAAATAGAGATACATAGACAGACATATGCTGGGCTCCTTTGAGAGAGACTGAGGGAGAGAAGAGAGAGAGAGATGCTAGGCTCCTGTGAACAAGACAGTGAGAGAGATACATGCAAGGCTCCTTCGAGAGAGCGAGCGAGCGAGAGGGATTCTATTCTCCTTTGAGAAAGAGAGAGAGATTCTAGGCTCCTTTCAGAGAAAGTGCAGAGATAGAGAGACAGAGAGTTGCTATTCCCCTTTGAGAGAGAGAGATGCTAGACTTCTTAGACAGAGAGAGAGAAAAAGGGAGAGATGCTAGAATACTTGGAGAGAGAGATATATATGCTATGCTCCTTTGAGAGAGAGAAAGAGAGAGAGAGAGGGAGAGAGCGAGTGAGAGCAAGATACTGGGATCCTTTGATAGAAAGTGGAGAGATACAAAGAGAGATGTATGCTATTCAACTGTAAGAGAGAGAGGACAGAGAGAGAGGGATCATAGGCTAGATTGAGAGAGAGAGAGAAATATAGACGATATGCTCCTTGGAGAGAGACAGAGAGAGAGAGAGAGAGAGAGAGGGAGAGAGAGAGAGCTGAGAGGCTCCTTTGAGAGAGAGAGATGTAGAGATAAAGATTCTAGGCTCCTATGAGGGAAATAGAGATAGACAGAGATATGCTGGGCTCCTTTGAGTGAGAGAGAGAGTTTCTAAGCTACTTAGAGAGCGACAGAGAAAGAGAGAGATGCTAGATTCCTTTGAGAGAGAGAGAGATAGATAGATGCTTGTCTCCTCTGAGAGAGACAGAGGGAGAGAACTCTGTTGCTCCTTTCTGAGAGGGAGAGATACTAGGCTCCTTTGAGAGAGAAAGAGATATGCTAGGCTCCTTTCAGAGAAAGAGGAGAGCTAGAGAGACAGAGAGATGCTGGGTTCCTTTTAGAGAAAGAGAGACAGTGAGAGAGGGATCAGAAGCTCCTTTGAGAGAGAGAGAGGGAGAGAGAGAATATATGCTCCTAGGTGAGAGAGAGAGAGAGAGAGAGAGAGAGACAGATGCTTATCTCCTTTGAGAAAGAGAGAGATGGTAATCGCCTTTGAGAGAAAGAGAGAGATAGATGCTAGGCTACTTTGTCAGAGAGGGAGGGATGGTAGGCTCTTTGAGAGAGAGAGTAATGCTAGGATTTTAAGAGAGAGAGGGAGTGAGATGCTAGAATCCTTTGAGTGAGACAGAGAGATATATTCTAGGATTCTTTGAGAGAGAGAAAGAGACTGAGAGAGACAGAGATAGAGAGAGATGCTAGGCTCAATAGGACAGAGATAGGGAGGGAGAGAGAGAGATTCTAGGCTCCTTTGAGCGAAAGAGAGATATACAGAGACATGGAGATGCTAGGCTCCTTTGAGGTAGAGAGAGTCAGACAGAGAGAGAGAGGGATCCTTGGCTCTTTGAGAGAGAGCGTCAGGGAGAGAATATATGCTCCTTGGAGATAGAGAGGGAGAGATAGAGAGGGAGACAGAAATGCTTGTCTCCTTTGAGAGAGAGAGAGATAGCTGTGAGGCTCCTTTGTGAGAGAGGGAGATACTAGGCTCCTTTGAGAGAGAAAGAGATATGCTAGGGTCGTTTAAGAGAAAGAGTAGAGCGAGAGAGACAGAGAGATTCTTGGCTCCTTTGAGAGAAAGAGAGACAGAGAGAGAGGGATCCGAGGCTCCTTTGAGAGAGAGAGAGAGTATATATGCTCCTGGGAGAGAGAGAGAGAGACATAGACAGATGCTTGGCTCTTTTGAGGAAGAGAGAGACGCTTATCTCTTTGAGAGAAAGAGAGAGGGAGATGCTACGCTACTTTGTCAGAGAGAGCGGGATGGTAGGCTCCTCTGAGAGTGGGAGTGAGTGATGCTAGGTATCTCAGAGAGAGAAAGAGAGAGATGCTAGAGTCCTTTGAGTGAGAGAGAAAGAGATATTCTAGGATTCTTTGAGAGAGATTAAGAGATAGAGAGACAGAGATAGAGAGAGATTCTAGACTCATTTGAGACAGAGAGAGGCAGTAAAAGAGAGATTCAAGGCTCCTTTGAGCGAAAGAGAGAGATACAGAGACAGGGAGAAGCTAGGCACCTTTGAGGGAGAGAAAGACAGAGAGAGAGGGATCCTAGGCTCTTTGAGAGAGAGAGAGATTGAGGGAGAGAATATATGTTCCTTGGAGAGAGAGAGGGAGAGAGAAAGCGATAGAAAGAGACAAAGAGAGAGAGAGAGAGAGTGAGAGGGAGAGAGAGAGATGCTTGTGTCCTTTTAGAGAGAGAGAGTGTTTGTAAACTACTTAGAGAGAGACAGGGAAAGAGAGAGATCTTCGATTGCTTTGAGAGAGAGAGAGATAGATGCTTGTCTCCTTTGAGAGAGACAGAGAGAGAGCTCTGAGGCTCCTTTCAGAAAGAGAGACTGTAGGCTCCTTTGAGAGATAAAGTGATATGCTAGGCACCTTTGAGAGAAAGAGGAGGGCTAGAGAGGCAGAGAGATGCTGCGTTCCTTTTAGAGAAAGAGAGACAGTGAGAGAGGGATCAGAGGCTCCTTTGAGAGAGAGAGAGGGAGAGAGAGAATATATGCTCCTAGGTGAGAAAGAGACCTATAGAGTGATATGCTTAGCTCCTTTGAGAAAGAGAGAGATGTAATCTCCTTTGAGCGAAAGAGAGAGAGAGAGAGATGCTAGGCTCCTTTGAGAGAGAAAGATATATGCTTGGCTCCTTTGAGAGAAAGAGGAGAGTTAGACAGAGAGATGCTGGGTTCCTTTTAGAGAAAGAGAGACAGTGAGAGAGGGATCAGAGGATTCTTTGAGAGAGAGAGTGAGAGAGAGAATATATGCTCCCAGGTCAGAGAGAGAGAGACATAGAGAGAGAGATGCTTAGCTCCTCTGAGAAAGAGAGAGATGGTAATCTCCTTTGAGAGAAAGAGAGAGATAGATGCTAGGCGACTTTGTCAGAGAGGGAGGGGTGGTAGGCTCTTTGAGAGCGAGAGTAAGTGATGCTAGGATTCTTAGAGAGGGAAAGAGAGAGATCCTGGAATCCTTTGAGTGAGACAGAGAGATATATTCTAGGATTCTTTCAGAGACAGAGAGAGTCTGAGAGAGACCGAGAGAGAGGGAGATGCTAGGCTCAAATGAGAGAGAGAGAGAGGGAGGAAGAGAGAGAGATTCTAGGCTCCTTTGAGCGAAAGAGAGATATACAGATAAATGGAGATGCTAGGCTCCTTTGAGGGAGAGAGAGTCAGACAGAGATAGAGAGCAATCCTAGGCTCTTTGAGAGAGAGAGATAGAGAGGGAGAGAACATATGCTCCTTCTAGAGAGAGATTGAGGGAGAGAGAGAGAGAAAGAGAGAAAGAGAGAGAGACAGAGAGACAGCGACAAAGAGAGAGATGCTTGGGACGTTTTAGAGAGAGAGAGATCTGCTAAGCTTTTTGAGAGAAAGAGAAAGGAAGAGACAGAGAGAGATATGCTAGGCTCCTTGAGAGAGACTGAGGGAGAGAAAAGAGAGAGAGAGAGAGGCTAGGCTCCCGTGAACGAGAGAGTGAGAGAGATACATGCAAGGCTCCTTTGTGAGAGAGAGAGAGAGCGAGAGTGATTCTAGTATCCTTTGAGAAAGAGAGTGGGATTCTAGGCTCCTTTGTGAGAAAGTGGAGAGATGAAGCGACAGAGAGTTGCTATTCCCCTTTGAGAGAGAGAGAGATGCTAGACTTCTTAGACAGAGAGAGAGAAAAAGAGAGAGATGCTAGAATATTTGGAGAGAGAGAGAAATGCTATGCTCCTTTGAGAGAGAGAGAGAGAGGGAGAGAGGGAGAGGGAGAGAGCGAGTAAGAGAGAGATGCTGGGATCCTTTGATAGAAAGTGGAGAGATACAAAGAGAGATGTATGCTATTCTACTTTAAGAGAGAGAGGACAGAGAGAGAGGGATCATAGGCTCGTTTGAGAGAGAGAGAGAGAGAGAAATATAGACGATATGCTCCTTGGAGAGAGAGTGAGAGAGAGAGAAAGAGAGGGAGAGAGAGAGAGCAGCGAGGCTCTTTTGAGAGAGAGAGATGGAGAGATAAAGATTCTAGGCTCCTATGAGAGAAATAGAGATACATAGACAGACATATGCTGGGCTCCTTTGAGAGAGACTGAGGGAGAGAAGAGAGAGAGAGATGCTAGGCTCCTGTGAACAAGACAGTGAGAGAGATACATGCAAGGCTCCTTCGAGAGAGCGAGCGAGCGAGAGGGATTCTATTCTCCTTTGAGAAAGAGAGAGAGATTCTAGGCTCCTTTCAGAGAAAGTGCAGAGATAGAGAGACAGAGAGTTGCTATTCCCCTTTGAGAGAGAGAGATGCTAGACTTCTTAGACAGAGAGAGAGAAAAAGGGAGAGATGCTAGAATACTTGGAGAGAGAGATATATATGCTATGCTCCTTTGAGAGAGAGAAAGAGAGAGAGAGAGGGAGAGAGCGAGTGAGAGCAAGATACTGGGATCCTTTGATAGAAAGTGGAGAGATACAAAGAGAGATGTATGCTATTCAACTGTAAGAGAGAGAGGACAGAGAGAGAGGGATCATAGGCTAGATTGAGAGAGAGAGAGAAATATAGACGATATGCTCCTTGGAGAGAGAGAGAGAGAGAGAGAGAGGGAGAGTGAGAGAGCTGAGAGGCTCCTTTGAGAGAGAGAGATGTAGAGATAAAGATTCTAGGCTCCTATGAGGGAAATAGAGATAGACAGAGATATGCTGGGCTCCTTTGAGTGAGAGAGAGAGTTTCTAAGCTTCTTAGAGAGCGACAGAGAAAGAGAGAGATGCTAGATTCCTTTGAGAGAGAGAGAGATAGATAGATGCTTGTCTCCTCTGAGAGAGACAGAGGGAGAGAACTCTGTTGCTCCTTTCTGAGAGGGAGAGATACTAGGCTCCTTTGAGAGAGAAAGAGATATGCTAGGCTCCTTTCAGAGAAAGAGGAGAGCTAGAGAGACAGAGAGATGCTGGGTTCCTTTTAGAGAAAGAGAGACAGTGAGAGAGGGATCAGAAGCTCCTTTGAGAGAGAGAGAGAGAGAGAGAGAATATATGCTCCTAGGTGAGAGAGAGAGAGAGAGAGAGAGAGACAGATGCTTATCTCCTTTGAGAAAGAGAGAGATGGTAATCGCCTTTGAGAGAAAGAGAGAGATAGATGCTAGGCTACTTTGTCAGAGAGGGAGGGATGGTAGGCTCTTTGAGAGAGAGAGTAATGCTAGGATTTTAAGAGAGAGAGGGAGTGAGATGCTAGAATCCTTTGAGTGAGACAGAGAGATATATTCTAGGATTCTTTGAGAGAGAGAAAGAGACTGAGAGAGATAGAGATAGAGAGAGATGCTAGGCTCAATAGGACAGAGATAGGGAGGGAGAGAGAGAGATTCTAGGCTCCTTTGAGCGAAAGAGAGATATACAGAGACATGGAGATGCTAGGCTCCTTTGAGGTAGAGAGAGTCAGACAGAGAGAGAGAGGGATCCTTGGCTCTTTGAGAGAGAGCGTCAGGGAGAGAATATATGCTCCTTGGAGATAGAGAGGGAGAGATAGAGAGGGAGACAGAAATGCTTGTCTCCTTTGAGAGAGAGAGAGATAGCTGTGAGGCTCCTTTGTGAGAGAGGGAGATACTAGGCTCCTTTGAGAGAGAAAGAGATATGCTAGGGTCGTTTAAGAGAAAGAGTAGAGCGAGAGAGACAGAGAGATTCTTGGCTCCTTTGAGAGAAAGAGAGACAGAGAGAGAGGGATCCGAGGCTCCTTTGAGAGAGAGAGAGAGTATATATGCTCCTGGGAGAGAGAGAGAGAGACATAGACAGATGCTTGGCTCTTTTGAGGAAGAGAGAGACGCTTATCTCTTTGAGAGAAAGAGAGAGGGAGATGCTACGCTACTTTGCCAGAGAGAGCGGGATGGTAGGCTCCTCTGAGAGTGGGAGTGAGTGATGCTAGGTATCTCAGAGAGAGAAAGAGAGAGATGCTAGAGTCCTTTGAGTGAGAGAGAAAGAGATATTCTAGGATTCTTTGAGAGAGATTAAGAGATAGAGAGACAGAGATAGAGAGAGATTCTAGACTCATTTGAGACAGAGAGAGGCAGTAAAAGAGAGATTCAAGGCTCCTTTGAGCGAAAGAGAGAGATACAGAGACAGGGAGAAGCTAGGCACCTTTGAGGGAGAGAAAGACAGAGAGAGAGGGATCCTAGGCTCTTTGAGAGAGAGAGAGATTGAGGGAGAGAATATATGTTCCTTGGAGAGAGAGAGGGAGAGAGAAAGCGATAGAAAGAGACAAAGAGAGAGAGAGAGAGAGTGAGAGGGAGAGAGAGAGATGCTTGTGTCCTTTTAGAGAGAGAGAGTGTTTGTAAACTACTTAGAGAGAGACAGGGAAAGAGAGAGATCTTCGATTGCTTTGAGAGAGAGAGAGATAGATGCTTGTCTCCTTTGAGAGAGACAGAGAGAGAGCTCTGAGGCTCCTTTCTGAAAGAGAGACTGTAGGCTCCTTTGAGAGATAAAGTGATATGCTAGGCACCTTTGAGAGAAAGAGGAGGGCTAGAGAGGCAGAGAGATGCTGCGTTCCTTTTAGAGAAAGAGAGACAGTGAGAGAGGGATCAGAGGCTCCTTTGAGAGAGAGAGAGAGGGAGAGAGAGAATATATGCTCCTAGGTGAGAAAGAGACCTATAGAGTGATATGCTTAGCTCCTTTGAGAAAGAGAGAGATGTAATCTCCTTTGAGCGAAAGAGAGAGAGAGAGAGATGCTAGGCTCCTTTGAGAGAGAAAGATATATGCTTGGCTCCTTTGAGAGAAAGAGGAGAGTTAGACAGAGAGATGCTGGGTTCCATTTAGAGAAAGAGAGACAGTGAGAGAGGGATCAAAGGATTCTTTGAGAGAGAGAGTGAGAGAGAGAATATATGCTCCCAGGTCAGAGAGAGAGAGACATAGAGAGAGAGATGCTTAGCTCCTCTGAGAAAGAGAGAGATGGTAATCTCCTTTGAGAGAAAGAGAAAGATAGATGCTAGGCGACTTTGTCAGAGAGGGAGGGGTGGTAGGCTCTTTGAGAGCGAGAGTAAGTGATGCTAGGATTCTTAGAGAGGGAAAGAGAGAGATCCTGGAATCCTTTGAGTGAGACAGAGAGATATATTCTAGGATTCTTTCAGAGACAGAGAGAGTCTGAGAGAGACCGAGAGAGAGGGAGATGCTAGGCTCAAATGAGAGAGAGAGAGAGGGAGGAAGAGAGAGAGATTCTAGGCTCCTTTGAGCGAAAGAGAGATATACAGATAAATGGAGATGCTAGGCTCCTTTGAGGGAGAGAGAGTCAGACAGAGATAGAGAGCAATCCTAGGCTCTTTGAGAGAGAGAGATAGAGAGGGAGAGAACATATGCTCCTTCTAGAGAGAGATTGAGGGAGAGAGAGAGAGAAAGAGAGAAAGAGAGAGAGACAGAGAGACAGCGACAAAGAGAGAGATGCTTGGGACGTTTTAGAGAGAGAGAGATCTGCTAAGCTTTTTGAGAGAAAGAGAAAGGAAGAGACAGAGAGAGATATGCTAGGCTCCTTGAGAGAGACTGAGGGAGAGAAAAGAGAGAGAGAGAGAGGCTAGGCTCCCGTGAACGAGAGAGTGAGAGAGATACATGCAAGGCTCCTTTGTGAGAGAGAGAGAGAGCGAGAGTGATTCTAGTATCCTTTGAGAAAGAGAGTGGGATTCTAGGCTCCTTTGTGAGAAAGTGGAGAGATGAAGCGACAGAGAGTTGCTATTCCCCATTGAGAGAGAGAGAGATGCTAGACTTCTTAGACAGAGAGAGAGAAAAAGAGAGAGATGCTAGAATATTTGGAGAGAGAGAGAAATGCTATGCTCCTTTGAGAGAGAGAGAGAGAGGGAGAGAGGGAGAGGGAGAGAGCGAGTAAGAGAGAGATGCTGGGATCCTTTGATAGAAAGTGGAGAGATACAAAGAGAGATGTATGCTATTCTACTTTAAGAGAGAGAGGACAGAGAGAGAGGGATCATAGGCTCGTTTGAGAGAGAGAGAGAGAGAGAAATATAGACGATATGCTCCTTGGAGAGAGAGTGAGAGAGAGAGAAAGAGAGGGAGAGAGAGAGAGCAGCGAGGCTCTTTTGAGAGAGAGAGATGGAGAGATAAAGATTCTAGGCTCCTATGAGAGAAATAGAGATACATAGACAGACATATGCTGGGCTCCTTTGAGAGAGACTGAGGGAGAGAAGAGAGAGAGAGATGCTAGGCTCCTGTGAACAAGACAGTGAGAGAGATACATGCAAGGCTCCTTCGAGAGAGCGAGCGAGCGAGAGGGATTCTATTCTCCTTTGAGAAAGAGAGAGAGATTCTAGGCTCCTTTCAGAGAAAGTGCAGAGATAGAGAGACAGAGAGTTGCTATTCCCCTTTGAGAGAGAGAGATGCTAGACTTCTTAGACAGAGAGAGAGAAAAAGGGAGAGATGCTAGAATACTTGGAGAGAGAGATATATATGCTATGCTCCTTTGAGAGAGAGAAAGAGAGAGAGAGAGGGAGAGAGCGAGTGAGAGCAAGATACTGGGATCCTTTGATAGAAAGTGGAGAGATACAAAGAGAGATGTATGCTATTCAACTGTAAGAGAGAGAGGACAGAGAGAGAGGGATCATAGGCTAGATTGAGAGAGAGAGAGAAATATAGACGATATGCTCCTTGGAGAGAGAGAGAGAGAGAGAGAGAGAGAGAGAGGGAGAGAGAGAGAGCTGAGAGGCTCCTTTGAGAGAGAGAGATGTAGAGATAAAGATTCTAGGCTCCTATGAGGGAAATAGAGATAGACAGAGATATGCTGGGCTCCTTTGAGTGAGAGAGAGAGTTTCTAAGCTTCTTAGAGAGCGACAGAGAAAGAGAGAGATGCTGGATTCCTTTGAGAGAGAGAGAGATAGATAGATGCTTGTCTCCTCTGAGAGAGACAGAGGGAGAGAACTCTGTTGCTCCTTTCTGAGAGGGAGAGATACTAGGCTCCTTTGAGAGAGAAAGAGATATGCTAGGCTCCTTTCAGAGAAAGAGGAGAGCTAGAGAGACAGAGAGATGCTGGGTTCCTTTTAGAGAAAGAGAGACAGTGAGAGAGGGATCAGAAGCTCTTTTGAGAGAGAGAGAGGGAGAGAGAGAATATATGCTCCTAGGTGAGAGAGAGAGAGAGAGAGAGAGAGAGAGAGACAGATGCTTATCTCCTTTGAGAAAGAGAGAGATGGTAATCGCCTTTGAGAGAAAGAGAGAGATAGATGCTAGGCTACTTTGTCAGAGAGGGAGGGATGGTAGGCTCTTTGAGAGAGAGAGTAATGCTAGGATTTTAAGAGAGAGAGGGAGTGAGATGCTAGAATCCTTTGAGTGAGACAGAGAGATATATTCTAGGATTCTTTGAGAGAGAGAAAGAGACTGAGAGAGACAGAGATAGAGAGAGATGCTAGGCTCAATAGGACAGAGATAGGGAGGGAGAGAGAGAGATTCTAGGCTCCTTTGAGCGAAAGAGAGATATACAGAGACATGGAGATGCTAGGCTCCTTTGAGGTAGAGAGAGTCAGACAGAGAGAGAGAGGGATCCTTGGCTCTTTGAGAGAGAGCGTCAGGGAGAGAATATATGCTCCTTGGAGATAGAGAGGGAGAGATAGAGAGGGAGACAGAAATGCTTGTCTCCTTTGAGAGAGAGAGAGATAGCTGTGAGGCTCCTTTGTGAGAGAGGGAGATACTAGGCTCCTTTGAGAGAGAAAGAGATATGCTAGGGTCGTTTAAGAGAAAGAGTAGAGCGAGAGAGACAGAGAGATTCTTGGCTCCTTTGAGAGAAAGAGAGACAGAGAGAGAGGGATCCGAGGCTCCTTTGAGAGAGAGAGAGAGTATATATGCTCCTGGGAGAGAGAGAGAGAGACATAGACAGATGCTTGGCTCTTTTGAGGAAGAGAGAGACGCTTATCTCTTTGAGAGAAAGAGAGAGGGAGATGCTACGCTACTTTGTCAGAGAGAGCGGGATGGTAGGCTCCTCTGAGAGTGGGAGTGAGTGATGCTAGGTATCTCAGAGAGAGAAAGAGAGAGATGCTAGAGTCCTTTGAGTGAGAGAGAAAGAGATATTCTAGGATTCTTTGAGAGAGATTAAGAGATAGAGAGACAGAGATAGAGAGAGATTCTAGACTCATTTGAGACAGAGAGAGGCAGTAAAAGAGAGATTCAAGGCTCCTTTGAGCGAAAGAGAGAGATACAGAGACAGGGAGAAGCTAGGCACCTTTGAGGGAGAGAAAGACAGAGAGAGAGGGATCCTAGGCTCTTTGAGAGAGAGAGAGATTGAGGGAGAGAATATATGTTCCTTGGAGAGAGAGAGGGAGAGAGAAAGCGATAGAAAGAGACAAAGAGAGAGAGAGAGAGAGTGAGAGGGAGAGAGAGAGATGCTTGTGTCCTTTTAGAGAGAGAGAGTGTTTGTAAACTACTTAGAGAGAGACAGGGAAAGAGAGAGATCTTCGATTGCTTTGAGAGAGAGAGAGATAGATGCTTGTCTCCTTTGAGAGAGACAGAGAGAGAGCTCTGAGGCTCCTTTCTGAAAGAGAGACTGTAGGCTCCTTTGAGAGATAAAGTGATATGCTAGGCACCTTTGAGAGAAAGAGGAGGGCTAGAGAGGCAGAGAGATGCTGCGTTCCTTTTAGAGAAAGAGAGACAGTGAGAGAGGGATCAGAGGCTCCTTTGAGAGAGAGAGAGAGGGAGAGAGAGAATATATGCTCCTAGGTGAGAAAGAGACCTATAGAGTGATATGCTTAGCTCCTTTGAGAAAGAGAGAGATGTAATCTCCTTTGAGCGAAAGAGAGAGAGAGAGAGATGCTAGGCTCCTTTGAGAGAGAAAGATATATGCTTGGCTCCTTTGAGAGAAAGAGGAGAGTTAGACAGAGAGATGCTGGGTTCCTTTTAGAGAAAGAGAGACAGTGAGAGAGGGATCAAAGGATTCTTTGAGAGAGAGAGTGAGAGAGAGAATATATGCTCCCAGGTCAGAGAGAGAGAGACATAGAGAGAGAGATGCTTAGCTCCTCTGAGAAAGAGAGAGATGGTAATCTCCTTTGAGAGAAAGAGAGAGATAGATGCTAGGCGACTTTGTCAGAGAGGGAGGGGTGGTAGGCTCTTTGAGGGCGAGAGTAAGTGATGCTAGGATTCTTAGAGAGGGAAAGAGAGAGATCCTGGAATCCTTTGAGTGAGACAGAGAGATATATTCTAGGATTCTTTCAGAGACAGAGAGAGTCTGAGAGAGACCGAGAGAGAGGGAGATGCTAGGCTCAAATGAGAGAGAGAGAGAGGGAGGAAGAGAGAGAGATTCTAGGCTCCTTTGAGCGAAAGAGAGATATACAGATAAATGGAGATGCTAGGCTCCTTTGAGGGAGAGAGAGTCAGACAGAGATAGAGAGCAATCCTAGGCTCTTTGAGAGAGAGAGATAGAGAGGGAGAGAACATATGCTCCTTCTAGAGAGAGATTGAGGGAGAGAGAGAGAGAAAGAGAGAAAGAGAGAGAGACAGAGAGACAGCGACAAAGAGAGAGATGCTTGGGACGTTTTAGAGAGAGAGAGATCTGCTAAGCTTTTTGAGAGAAAGAGAAAGGAAGAGACAGAGAGAGATATGCTAGGCTCCTTGAGAGAGACTGAGGGAGAGAAAAGAGAGAGAGAGAGAGGCTAGGCTCCCGTGAACGAGAGAGTGAGAGAGATACATGCAAGGCTCCTTTGTGAGAGAGAGAGAGAGCGAGAGTGATTCTAGTATCCTTTGAGAAAGAGAGTGGGATTCTAGGCTCCTTTGTGAGAAAGTGGAGAGATGAAGCGACAGAGAGTTGCTATTCCCCTTTGAGAGAGAGAGAGATGCTAGACTTCTTAGACAGAGAGAGAGAAAAAGAGAGAGATGCTAGAATATTTGGAGAGAGAGAGAAATGCTATGCTCCTTTGAGAGAGAGAAAGAGAGGGAGAGAGGGAGAGGGAGAGAGCGAGTAAGAGAGAGATGCTGGGATCCTTTGATAGAAAGTGGAGAGATACAAAGAGAGATGTATGCTATTCTACTTTAAGAGAGAGAGGACAGAGAGAGAGGGATCATAGGCTCGTTTGAGAGAGAGAGAGAGAGAGAAATATAGACGATATGCTCCTTGGAGAGAGAGTGAGAGAGAGAGAAAGAGAGGGAGAGAGAGAGAGCAGCGAGGCTCTTTTGAGAGAGAGAGATGGAGAGATAAAGATTCTAGGCTCCTATGAGAGAAATAGAGATACATAGACAGACATATGCTGGGCTCCTTTGAGAGAGACTGAGGGAGAGAAGAGAGAGAGAGATGCTAGGCTCCTGTGAACAAGACAGTGAGAGAGATACATGCAAGGCTCCTTCGAGAGAGCGAGCGAGCGAGAGGGATTCTATTCTCCTTTGAGAAAGAGAGAGAGATTCTAGGCTCCTTTCAGAGAAAGTGCAGAGATAGAGAGACAGAGAGTTGCTATTCCCCTTTGAGAGAGAGAGATGCTAGACTTCTTAGACAGAGAGAGAGAAAAAGGGAGAGATGCTAGAATACTTGGAGAGAGAGATATATATGCTATGCTCCTTTGAGAGAGAGAAAGAGAGAGAGAGAGGGAGAGAGCGAGTGAGAGCAAGATACTGGGATCCTTTGATAGAAAGTGGAGAGATACAAAGAGAGATGTATGCTATTCAACTGTAAGAGAGAGAGGACAGAGAGAGAGGGATCATAGGCTAGATTGAGAGAGAGAGAGAAATATAGACGATATGCTCCTTGGAGAGAGAGAGAGAGAGAGAGAGAGAGAGGGAGAGAGAGAGAGCTGAGAGGCTCCTTTGAGAGAGAGAGAGATGTAGAGATAAAGATTCTAGGCTCCTATGAGGGAAATAGAGATAGACAGAGATATGCTGGGCTCCTTTGAGTGAGAGAGAGAGTTTCTAAGCTTCTTAGAGAGCGACAGAGAAAGAGAGAGATGCTAGATTCCTTTGAGAGAGAGAGAGATAGATAGATGCTTGTCTCCTCTGAGAGAGACAGAGGGAGAGAACTCTGTTGCTCCTTTCTGAGAGGGAGAGATACTAGGCTCCATTGAGAGAGAAAGAGATATGCTAGGCTCCTTTCAGAGAAAGAGGAGAGCTAGAGAGACAGAGAGATGCTGGGTTCCTTTTAGAGAAAGAGAGACAGTGAGAGAGGGATCAGAAGCTCTTTTGAGAGAGAGAGAGGGAGAGAGAGAATATATGCTCCTAGGTGAGAGAGAGAGAGAGAGAGAGTGAGAGAGAGAGAGAGAGAGACAGATGCTTATCTCCTTTGAGAAAGAGAGAGATGGTAATCGCCTTTGAGAGAAAGAGAGAGATAGATGCTAGGCTACTTTGTCAGAGAGGGAGGGATGGTAGGCTCTTTGAGAGAGAGAGTAATGCTAGGATTTTAAGAGAGAGAGGGAGTGAGATGCTAGAATCCTTTGAGTGAGACAGAGAGATATATTCTAGGATTCTTTGAGAGAGAGAAAGAGACTGAGAGAGACAGAGATAGAGAGAGATGCTAGGCTCAATAGGACAGAGATAGGGAGGGAGAGAGAGAGATTCTAGGCTCCTTTGAGCGAAAGAGAGATATACAGAGACATGGAGATGCTAGGCTCCTTTGAGGTAGAGAGAGTCAGACAGAGAGAGAGAGGGATCCTTGGCTCTTTGAGAGAGAGCGTCAGGGAGAGAATATATGCTCCTTGGAGATAGAGAGGGAGAGATAGAGAGGGAGACAGAAATGCTTGTCTCCTTTGAGAGAGAGAGAGATAGCTGTGAGGCTCCTTTGTGAGAGAGGGAGATACTAGGCTCCTTTGAGAGAGAAAGAGATATGCTAGGGTCGTTTAAGAGAAAGAGTAGAGCGAGAGAGACAGAGAGATTCTTGGCTCCTTTGAGAGAAAGAGAGACAGAGAGAGAGGGATCCGAGGCTCCTTTGAGAGAGAGAGAGAGTATATATGCTCCTGGGAGAGAGAGAGAGAGACATAGACAGATGCTTGGCTCTTTTGAGGAAGAGAGAGACGCTTATCTCTTTGAGAGAAAGAGAGAGGGAGATGCTACGCTACTTTGCCAGAGAGAGCGGGATGGTAGGCTCCTCTGAGAGTGGGAGTGAGTGATGCTAGGTATCTCAGAGAGAGAAAGAGAGAGATGCTAGAGTCCTTTGAGTGAGAGAGAAAGAGATATTCTAGGATTCTTTGAGAGAGATTAAGAGATAGAGAGACAGAGATAGAGAGAGATTCTAGACTCATTTGAGACAGAGAGAGGCAGTAAAAGAGAGATTCAAGGCTCCTTTGAGCGAAAGAGAGAGATACAGAGACAGGGAGAAGCTAGGCACCTTTGAGGGAGAGAAAGACAGAGAGAGAGGGATCCTAGGCTCTTTGAGAGAGAGAGAGATTGAGGGAGAGAATATATGTTCCTTGGAGAGAGAGAGGGAGAGAGAAAGCGATAGAAAGAGACAAAGAGAGAGAGAGAGAGAGTGAGAGGGAGAGAGAGAGATGCTTGTGTCCTTTTAGAGAGAGAGAGTGTTTGTAAACTACTTAGAGAGAGACAGGGAAAGAGAGAGATCTTCGATTGCTTTGAGAGAGAGAGAGATAGATGCTTGTCTCCTTTGAGAGAGACAGAGAGAGAGCTCTGAGGCTCCTTTCTGAAAGAGAGACTGTAGGCTCCTTTGAGAGATAAAGTGATATGCTAGGCACCTTTGAGAGAAAGAGGAGGGCTAGAGAGGCAGAGAGATGCTGCGTTCCTTTTAGAGAAAGAGAGACAGTGAGAGAGGGATCAGAGGCTCCTTTGAGAGAGAGAGAGAGGGAGAGAGAGAATATATGCTCCTAGGTGAGAAAGAGACCTATAGAGTGATATGCTTAGCTCCTTTGAGAAAGAGAGAGATGTAATCTCCTTTGAGCGAAAGAGAGAGAGAGAGAGATGCTAGGCTCCTTTGAGAGAGAAAGATATATGCTTGGCTCCTTTGAGAGAAAGAGGAGAGTTAGACAGAGAGATGCTGGGTTCCATTTAGAGAAAGAGAGACAGTGAGAGAGGGATCAAAGGATTCTTTGAGAGAGAGAGTGAGAGAGAGAATATATGCTCCCAGGTCAGAGAGAGAGAGACATAGAGAGAGAGATGCTTAGCTCCTCTGAGAAAGAGAGAGATGGTAATCTCCTTTGAGAGAAAGAGAGAGATAGATGCTAGGCGACTTTGTCAGAGAGGGAGGGGTGGTAGGCTCTTTGAGAGCGAGAGTAAGTGATGCTAGGATTCTTAGAGAGGGAAAGAGAGAGATCCTGGAATCCTTTGAGTGAGACAGAGAGATATATTCTAGGATTCTTTCAGAGACAGAGAGAGTCTGAGAGAGACCGAGAGAGAGGGAGATGCTAGGCTCAAATGAGAGAGAGAGAGAGGGAGGAAGAGAGAGAGATTCTAGGCTCCTTTGAGCGAAAGAGAGATATACAGATAAATGGAGATGCTAGGCTCCTTTGAGGGAGAGAGAGTCAGACAGAGATAGAGAGCAATCCTAGGCTCTTTGAGAGAGAGAGATAGAGAGGGAGAGAACATATGCTCCTTCTAGAGAGAGATTGAGGGAGAGAGAGAGAGAAAGAGAGAAAGAGAGAGAGACAGAGAGACAGCGACAAAGAGAGAGATGCTTGGGACGTTTTAGAGAGAGAGAGATCTGCTAAGCTTTTTGAGAGAAAGAGAAAGGAAGAGACAGAGAGAGATATGCTAGGCTCCTTGAGAGAGACTGAGGGAGAGAAAAGAGAGAGAGAGAGAGGCTAGGCTCCCGTGAACGAGAGAGTGAGAGAGATACATGCAAGGCTCCTTTGTGAGAGAGAGAGAGAGCGAGAGTGATTCTAGTATCCTTTGAGAAAGAGAGTGGGATTCTAGGCTCCTTTGTGAGAAAGTGGAGAGATGAAGCGACAGAGAGTTGCTATTCCCCTTTGAGAGAGAGAGAGATGCTAGACTTCTTAGACAGAGAGAGAGAAAAAGAGAGAGATGCTAGAATATTTGGAGAGAGAGAGAAATGCTATGCTCCTTTGAGAGAGAGAGAGAGGGAGAGAGGGAGAGGGAGAGAGCGAGTAAGAGAGAGATGCTGGGATCCTTTGATAGAAAGTGGAGAGATACAAAGAGAGATGTATGCTATTCTACTTTAAGAGAGAGAGGACAGAGAGAGAGGGATCATAGGCTCGTTTGAGAGAGAGAGAGAGAGAGAAATATAGACGATATGCTCCTTGGAGAGAGAGTGAGAGAGAGAGAAAGAGAGGGAGAGAGAGAGAGCAGCGAGGCTCTTTTGAGAGAGAGAGATGGAGAGATAAAGATTCTAGGCTCCTATGAGAGAAATAGAGATACATAGACAGACATATGCTGGGCTCCTTTGAGAGAGACTGAGGGAGAGAAGAGAGAGAGAGATGCTAGGCTCCTGTGAACAAGACAGTGAGAGAGATACATGCAAGGCTCCTTCGAGAGAGCGAGCGAGCGAGAGGGATTCTATTCTCCTTTGAGAAAGAGAGAGAGATTCTAGGCTCCTTTCAGAGAAAGTGCAGAGATAGAGAGACAGAGAGTTGCTATTCCCCTTTGAGAGAGAGAGATGCTAGACTTCTTAGACAGAGAGAGAGAAAAAGGGAGAGATGCTAGAATACTTGGAGAGAGAGATATATATGCTATGCTCCTTTGAGAGAGAGAAAGAGAGAGAGAGAGGGAGAGAGCGAGTGAGAGCAAGATACTGGGATCCTTTGATAGAAAGTGGAGAGATACAAAGAGAGATGTATGCTATTCAACTGTAAGAGAGAGAGGACAGAGAGAGAGGGATCATAGGCTAGATTGAGAGAGAGAGAGAAATATAGACGATATGCTCCTTGGAGAGAGAGAGAGAGAGAGAGAGAGAGGGAGAGAGAGAGAGCTGAGAGGCTCCTTTGAGAGAGAGAGAGATGTAGAGATAAAGATTCTAGGCTCCTATGAGGGAAATAGAGATAGACAGAGATATGCTGGGCTCCTTTGAGTGAGAGAGAGAGTTTCTAAGCTTCTTAGAGAGCGACAGAGAAAGAGAGAGATGCTAGATTCCTTTGAGAGAGAGAGAGATAGATAGATGCTTGTCTCCTCTGAGAGAGACAGAGGGAGAGAACTCTGTTGCTCCTTTCTGAGAGGGAGAGATACTAGGCTCCATTGAGAGAGAAAGAGATATGCTAGGCTCCTTTCAGAGAAAGAGGAGAGCTAGAGAGACAGAGAGATGCTGGGTTCCTTTTAGAGAAAGAGAGACAGTGAGAGAGGGATCAGAAGCTCTTTTGAGAGAGAGAGAGGGAGAGAGAGAATATATGCTCCTAGGTGAGAGAGAGAGAGAGAGAGAGTGAGAGAGAGAGAGAGAGAGACAGATGCTTATCTCCTTTGAGAAAGAGAGAGATGGTAATCGCCTTTGAGAGAAAGAGAGAGATAGATGCTAGGCTACTTTGTCAGAGAGGGAGGGATGGTAGGCTCTTTGAGAGAGAGAGTAATGCTAGGATTTTAAGAGAGAGAGGGAGTGAGATGCTAGAATCCTTTGAGTGAGACAGAGAGATATATTCTAGGATTCTTTGAGAGAGAGAAAGAGACTGAGAGAGACAGAGATAGAGAGAGATGCTAGGCTCAATAGGACAGAGATAGGGAGGGAGAGAGAGAGATTCTAGGCTCCTTTGAGCGAAAGAGAGATATACAGAGACATGGAGATGCTAGGCTCCTTTGAGGTAGAGAGAGTCAGACAGAGAGAGAGAGGGATCCTTGGCTCTTTGAGAGAGAGCGTCAGGGAGAGAATATATGCTCCTTGGAGATAGAGAGGGAGAGATAGAGAGGGAGACAGAAATGCTTGTCTCCTTTGAGAGAGAGAGAGATAGCTGTGAGGCTCCTTTGTGAGAGAGGGAGATACTATGCTCCTTTGAGAGAGAAAGAGATATGCTAGGGTCGTTTAAGAGAAAGAGTAGAGCGAGAGAGACAGAGAGATTCTTGGCTCCTTTGAGAGAAAGAGAGACAGAGAGAGAGGGATCCGAGGCTCCTTTGAGAGAGAGAGAGAGTATATATGCTCCTGGGAGAGAGAGAGAGAGACATAGACAGATGCTTGGCTCTTTTGAGGAAGAGAGAGACGCTTATCTCTTTGAGAGAAAGAGAGAGGGAGATGCTACGCTACTTTGCCAGAGAGAGCGGGATGGTAGGCTCCTCTGAGAGTGGGAGTGAGTGATGCTAGGTATCTCAGAGAGAGAAAGAGAGAGATGCTAGAGTCCTTTGAGTGAGAGAGAAAGAGATATTCTAGGATTCTTTGAGAGAGATTAAGAGATAGAGAGACAGAGATAGAGAGAGATTCTAGACTCATTTGAGACAGAGAGAGGCAGTAAAAGAGAGATTCAAGGCTCCTTTGAGCGAAAGAGAGAGATACAGAGACAGGGAGAAGCTAGGCACCTTTGAGGGAGAGAAAGACAGAGAGAGAGGGATCCTAGGCTCTTTGAGAGAGAGAGAGATTGAGGGAGAGAATATATGTTCCTTGGAGAGAGAGAGGGAGAGAGAAAGCGATAGAAAGAGACAAAGAGAGAGAGAGAGAGAGTGAGAGGGAGAGAGAGAGATGCTTGTGTCCTTTTAGAGAGAGAGAGTGTTTGTAAACTACTTAGAGAGAGACAGGGAAAGAGAGAGATCTTCGATTGCTTTGAGAGAGAGAGAGATAGATGCTTGTCTCCTTTGAGAGAGACAGAGAGAGAGCTCTGAGGCTCCTTTCTGAAAGAGAGACTGTAGGCTCCTTTGAGAGATAAAGTGATATGCTAGGCACCTTTGAGAGAAAGAGGAGAGCTAGAGAGGCAGAGAGATGCTGCGTTCCGTTTAGAGAAAGAGAGACAGTGAGAGAGGGATCAGAGGCTCCTTTGAGAGAGAGAGAGGGAGAGAGAGAATATATGCTCCTAGGTGAGAAAGAGACCTATAGAGTGATATGCTTAGCTCCTTTGAGAAAGAGAGAGATGTAATCTCCTTCGAGCGAAAGAGAGAGAGAGAGATGCTAGGCTCCTTTGAGAGAGAAAGATATATGCTTGGCTCCTTTGAGAGAAAGAGGAGAGTTAGACAGAGAGATGCTGGGTTCCTTTTAGAGAAGGAGAGACAGTGAGAGAGGGATCAGAGGATTCTTTGAGAGAGAGAGGGAGAGAGAGAATATATGCTCCCAGGTCAGAGAGAGAGAGACATAGAGAGAGAGATGCTTAGCTCCTCTGAGAAAGAGAGAGATGGTAATCTCCTTTGAGAGAAAGAGAGAGATAGATGCTAGGCGACTTTGTCAGAGAGGGAGGGGTGGTAGGCTCTTTGAGAGCGAGAGTAAGTGATGCTAGGATTCTTAGAGAGGGAATGAGAGAGATCCTGGAATCCTTTGAGTGAGACAGAGAGATATATTCTAGGATTCTTTCAGAGACAGAGAGAGTCTGAGAGAGACCGAGAGAGAGGGAGATGCTAGGCTCAAATGAGAGAGAGAGAGAGGGAGGAAGAGAGAGAGATTCTAGGCTCCTTTGAGCGAAAGAGAGATATACAGATAAATGGAGATGCTAGGCTCCTTTGAGGGAGAGAGAGTCAGACAGAGATAGAGAGCAATCCTAGGCTCTTTGAGAGAGAGAGATAGAGAGGGAGAGAACATATGCTCCTTCTAGAGAGAGATTGAGGGAGAGAGAGAGAGAAAGAGAGAAAGAGAGAGAGACAGAGAGACAGCGACAAAGAGAGAGATGCTTGGGACGTTTTAGAGAGAGAGAGATCTGCTAAGCTTTTTGAGAGAAAGAGAAAGGAAGAGACAGAGAGAGATATGCTAGGCTCCTTGAGAGAGACTGAGGGAGAGAAAAGAGAGAGAGAGAGGCTAGGCTCCCGTGAACGAGAGAGTGAGAGAGATACATGCAAGGCTCCTTTGTGAGAGAGAGAGAGAGCAAGAGTGATTCTAGTATCCTTTGAGAAAGAGAGTGGGATTCTAGGCTCCTTTGTGAGAAAGTGGAGAGATGAAGCGACAGAGAGTTGCTATTCCCCTTTGAGAGAGAGAGAGATGCTAGACTTCTTAGACAGAGAGAGAGAAAAAGAGAGAGATGCTAGAATATTTGGAGAGAGAGAGAAATGCTATGCTCCTTTGAGAGAGAGAGAGAGAGGGAGAGAGGGAGAGGGAGAGAGCGAGTAAGAGAGAGATGCTGGGATCCTTTGATAGAAAGTGGAGAGATACAAAGAGAGATGTATGCTATTCTACTTTAAGAGAGAGAGGACAGAGAGAGAGGGATCATAGGCTCGTTTGAGAGAGAGAGAGAGAGAGAAATATAGACGATATGCTCCTTGGAGAGAGAGTGAGAGAGAGAGAAAGAGAGGGAGAGAGAGAGAGCAGCGAGGCTCTTTTGAGAGAGAGAGATGGAGAGATAAAGATTCTAGGCTCCTATGAGAGAAATAGAGATACATAGACAGACATATGCTGGGCTCCTTTGAGAGAGACTGAGGGAGAGAAGAGAGAGAGAGATGCTAGGCTCCTGTGAACAAGACAGTGAGAGAGATACATGCAAGGCTCCTTCGAGAGAGCGAGCGAGCGAGAGGGATTCTATTCTCCTTTGAGAAAGAGAGAGAGATTCTAGGCTCCTTTCAGAGAAAGTGCAGAGATAGAGAGACAGAGAGTTGCTATTCCCCTTTGAGAGAGAGAGATGCTAGACTTCTTAGACAGAGAGAGAGAAAAAGGGAGAGATGCTAGAATACTTGGAGAGAGAGATATATATGCTATGCTCCTTTGAGAGAGAGAAAGAGAGAGAGAGAGGGAGAGAGCGAGTGAGAGCAAGATACTGGGATCCTTTGATAGAAAGTGGAGAGATACAAAGAGAGATGTATGCTATTCAACTGTAAGAGAGAGAGGACAGAGAGAGAGGGATCATAGGCTAGATTGAGAGAGAGAGAGAAATATAGACGATATGCTCCTTGGAGAGAGAGAGAGAGAGAGAGAGAGAGGGAGAGAGAGAGAGCTGAGAGGCTCCTTTGAGAGAGAGAGAGATGTAGAGATAAAGATTCTAGGCTCCTATGAGGGAAATAGAGATAGACAGAGATATGCTGGGCTCCTTTGAGTGAGAGAGAGAGTTTCTAAGCTTCTTAGAGAGCGACAGAGAAAGAGAGAGATGCTAGATTCCTTTGAGAGAGAGAGAGATAGATAGATGCTTGTCTCCTCTGAGAGAGACAGAGGGAGAGAACTCTGTTGCTCCTTTCTGAGAGGGAGAGATACTAGGCTCCATTGAGAGAGAAAGAGATATGCTAGGCTCCTTTCAGAGAAAGAGGAGAGCTAGAGAGACAGAGAGATGCTGGGTTCCTTTTAGAGAAAGAGAGACAGTGAGAGAGGGATCAGAAGCTCTTTTGAGAGAGAGAGAGGGAGAGAGAGAATATATGCTCCTAGGTGAGAGAGAGAGAGAGAGAGAGAGAGAGAGAGAGAGAGAGAGAGAGAGAGAGACAGATGCTTATCTCCTTTGAGAAAGAGAGAGATGGTAATCGCCTTTGAGAGAAAGAGAGAGATAGATGCTAGGCTACTTTGTCAGAGAGGGAGGGATGGTAGGCTCTTTGAGAGAGAGAGTAATGCTAGGATTTTAAGAGAGAAAGGGAGTGAGATGCTAGAATCCTTTGAGTGAGACAGAGAGATATATTCTAGGATTCTTTGAGAGAGAGAAAGAGACTGAGAGAGACAGAGATAGAGAGAGATGCTAGGCTCAATAGGACAGAGATAGGGAGGGAGAGAGAGAGATTCTAGGCTCCTTTGAGCGAAAGAGAGATATACAGAGACATGGAGATGCTAGGCTCCTTTGAGGTAGAGAGAGTCAGACAGAGAGAGAGAGGGATCCTTGGCTCTTTGAGAGAGAGCGTCAGGGAGAGAATATATGCTCCTTGGAGATAGAGAGGGAGAGATAGAGAGGGAGACAGAAATGCTTGTCTCCTTTGAGAGAGAGAGAGATAGCTGTGAGGCTCCTTTGTGAGAGAGGGAGATACTAGGCTCCTTTGAGAGAGAAAGAGATATGCTAGGGTCGTTTAAGAGAAAGAGTAGAGCGAGAGAGACAGAGAGATTCTTGGCTCCTTTGAGAGAAAGAGAGACAGAGAGAGAGGGATCCGAGGCTCCTTTGAGAGAGAGAGAGAGTATATATGCTCCTGGGAGAGAGAGAGAGAGACATAGACAGATGCTTGGCTCTTTTGAGGAAGAGAGAGACACTTATCTCTTTGAGAGAAAGAGAGAGGGAGATGCTACGCTACTTTGCCAGAGAGAGCGGGATGGTAGGCTCCTCTGAGAGTGGGAGTGAGTGATGCTAGGTATCTCAGAGAGAGAAAGAGAGAGATGCTAGAGTCCTTTGAGTGAGAGAGAAAGAGATATTCTAGGATTCTTTGAGAGAGATTAAGAGATAGAGAGACAGAGATAGAGAGAGATTCTAGACTCATTTGAGACAGAGAGAGGCAGTAAAAGAGAGATTCAAGGCTCCTTTGAGCGAAAGAGAGAGATACAGAGACAGGGAGAAGCTAGGCACCTTTGAGGGAGAGAAAGACAGAGAGAGAGGGATCCTAGGCTCTTTGAGAGAGAGAGAGATTGAGGGAGAGAATATATGTTCCTTGGAGAGAGAGAGGGAGAGAGAAAGCGATAGAAAGAGACAAAGAGAGAGAGAGAGAGAGTGAGAGGGAGAGAGAGAGATGCTTGTGTCCTTTTAGAGAGAGAGAGTGTTTGTAAACTACTTAGAGAGAGACAGGGAAAGAGAGAGATCTTCGATTGCTTTGAGAGAGAGAGAGATAGATGCTTGTCTCCTTTGAGAGAGACAGAGAGAGAGCTCTGAGGCTCCTTTCTGAAAGAGAGACTGTAGGCTCCTTTGAGAGATAAAGTGATATGCTAGGCACCTTTGAGAGAAAGAGGAGGGCTAGAGAGGCAGAGAGATGCTGCGTTCCTTTTAGAGAAAGAGAGACAGTGAGAGAGGGATCAGAGGCTCCTTTGAGAGAGAGAGAGGGAGAGAGAGAATATATGCTCCTAGGTGAGAAAGAGACCTATAGAGTGATATGCTTAGCTCCTTTGAGAAAGAGAGAGATGTAATCTCCTTTGAGCGAAAGAGAGAGAGAGAGAGATGCTAGGCTCCTTTGAGAGAGAAAGATATATGCTTGGCTCCTTTGAGAGAAAGAGGAGAGTTAGAGAGATGCTGGGTTCCTTTTAGAGAAAGAGAGACAGTGAGAGAGGGATCAGAGGATTCTTTGAGAGAGAGAGGGAGAGAGAGAATATATGCTCCCAGGTCAGAGAGAGAGAGACATAGAGAGAGAGATGCTTAGCTCCTCTGAGAAAGAGAGAGATGGTAATCTCCTTTGAGAGAAAGAGAGAGATAGATGCTAGGCGACTTTGTCAGAGAGGGAGGGGTGGTAGGCTCTTTGAGAGCGAGAGTAAGTGATGCTAGGATTCTTAGAGAGGGAAAGAGAGAGATCCTGGAATCCTTTGAGTGAGACAGAGAGATATATTCTAGGATTCTTTCAGAGACAGAGAGAGTCTGAGAGAGACCGAGAGAGAGGGAGATGCTAGGCTCAAATGAGAGAGAGAGAGAGGGAGGAAGAGAGAGAGATTCTAGGCTCCTTTGAGCGAAAGAGAGATATACAGATAAATGGAGATGCTAGGCTCCTTTGAGGGAGAGAGAGTCAGACAGAGATAGAGAGCAATCCTAGGCTCTTTGAGAGAGAGAGATAGAGAGGGAGAGAACATATGCTCCTTCTAGAGAGAGATTGAGGGAGAGAGAGAGAGAAAGAGAGAAAGAGAGAGAGACAGAGAGACAGCGACAAAGAGAGAGATGCTTGGGACGTTTTAGAGAGAGAGAGATCTGCTAAGCTTTTTGAGAGAAAGAGAAAGGAAGAGACAGAGAGAGATATGCTAGGCTCCTTGAGAGAGACTGAGGGAGAGAAAAGAGAGAGAGAGAGAGGCTAGGCTCCCGTGAACGAGAGAGTGAGAGAGATACATGCAAGGCTCCTTTGTGAGAGAGAGAGAGAGCGAGAGTGATTCTAGTATCCTTTGAGAAAGAGAGTGGGATTCTAGGCTCCTTTGTGAGAAAGTGGAGAGATGAAGCGACAGAGAGTTGCTATTCCCCTTTGAGAGAGAGAGAGATGCTAGACTTCTTAGACAGAGAGAGAGAAAAAGAGAGAGATGCTAGAATATTTGGAGAGAGAGAGAAATGCTATGCTCCTTTGAGAGAGAGAGAGAGAGGGAGAGAGGGAGAGGGAGAGAGCGAGTAAGAGAGAGATGCTGGGATCCTTTGATAGAAAGTGGAGAGATACAAAGAGAGATGTATGCTATTCTACTTTAAGAGAGAGAGGACAGAGAGAGAGGGATCATAGGCTCGTTTGAGAGAGAGAGAGAGAGAGAAATATAGACGATATGCTCCTTGGAGAGAGAGTGAGAGAGAGAGAAAGAGAGGGAGAGAGAGAGAGCAGCGAGGCTCTTTTGAGAGAGAGAGATGGAGAGATAAAGATTCTAGGCTCCTATGAGAGAAATAGAGATACATAGACAGACATATGCTGGGCTCCTTTGAGAGAGACTGAGGGAGAGAAGAGAGAGAGAGATGCTAGGCTCCTGTGAACAAGACAGTGAGAGAGATACATGCAAGGCTCCTTCGAGAGAGCGAGCGAGCGAGAGGGATTCTATTCTCCTTTGAGAAAGAGAGAGAGATTCTAGGCTCCTTTCAGAGAAAGTGCAGAGATAGAGAGACAGAGAGTTGCTATTCCCCTTTGAGAGAGAGAGATGCTAGACTTCTTAGACAGAGAGAGAGAAAAAGGGAGAGATGCTAGAATACTTGGAGAGAGAGATATATATGCTATGCTCCTTTGAGAGAGAGAAAGAGAGAGAGAGAGGGAGAGAGCGAGTGAGAGCAAGATACTGGGATCCTTTGATAGAAAGTGGAGAGATACAAAGAGAGATGTATGCTATTCAACTGTAAGAGAGAGAGGACAGAGAGAGAGGGATCATAGGCTAGATTGAGAGAGAGAGAGAAATATAGACGATATGCTCCTTGGAGAGAGAGAGAGAGAGAGAGAGAGAGAGGGAGAGAGAGAGAGCTGAGAGGCTCCTTTGAGAGAGAGAGATGTAGAGATAAAGATTCTAGGCTCCTATGAGGGAAATAGAGATAGACAGAGATATGCTGGGCTCCTTTGAGTGAGAGAGAGAGTTTCTAAGCTTCTTAGAGAGCGACAGAGAAAGAGAGAGATGCTAGATTCCTTTGAGAGAGAGAGAGATAGATAGATGCTTGTCTCCTCTGAGAGAGACAGAGGGAGAGAACTCTGTTGCTCCTTTCTGAGAGGGAGAGATACTAGGCTCCTTTGAGAGAGAAAGAGATATGCTAGGCTCCTTTCAGAGAAAGAGGAGAGCTAGAGAGACAGAGAGATGCTGGGTTCCTTTTAGAGAAAGAGAGACAGTGAGAGAGGGATCAGAAGCTCTTTTGAGAGAGAGAGAGGGAGAGACAGAATATATGCTCCTAGGTGAGAGAGAGAGAGAGAGAGAGAGAGAGACAAATGCTTATCTCCTTTGAGAAAGAGAGAGATGGTAATCGCCTTTGAGAGAAAGAGAGAGATAGATGCTAGGCTACTTTGTCAGAGAGGGAGGGATGGTAGGCTCTTTGAGAGAGAGAGTAATGCTAGGATTTTAAGAGAGAGAGGGAGTGAGATGCTAGAATCCTTTGAGTGAGACAGAGAGATATATTCTAGGATTCTTTGAGAGAGAGAAAGAGACTGAGAGAGACAGAGATAGAGAGAGATGCTAGGCTCAATAGGACAGAGATAGGGAGGGAGAGAGAGAGATTCTAGGCTCCTTTGAGCGAAAGAGAGATATACAGAGACATGGAGATGCTAGGCTCCTTTGAGGTAGAGAGAGTCAGACAGAGAGAGAGAGGGATCCTTGGCTCTTTGAGAGAGAGCGTCAGGGAGAGAATATATGCTCCTTGGAGATAGAGAGGGAGAGATAGAGAGGGAGACAGAAATGCTTGTCTCCTTTGAGAGAGAGAGAGATAGCTGTGAGGCTCCTTTGTGAGAGAGGGAGATACTAGGCTCCTTTGAGAGAGAAAGAGATATGCTAGGGTCGTTTAAGAGAAAGAGTAGAGCGAGAGAGACAGAGAGATTCTTGGCTCCTTTGAGAGAAAGAGAGACAGAGAGAGAGGGATCCGAGGCTCCTTTGAGAGAGAGAGAGAGTATATATGCTCCTGGGAGAGAGAGAGAGAGACATAGACAGATGCTTGGCTCTTTTGAGGAAGAGAGAGACGCTTATCTCTTTGAGAGAAAGAGAGAGGGAGATGCTACGCTACTTTGTCAGAGAGAGCGGGATGGTAGGCTCCTCTGAGAGTGGGAGTGAGTGATGCTAGGTATCTCAGAGAGAGAAAGAGAGAGATGCTAGAGTCCTTTGAGTGAGAGAGAAAGAGATATTCTAGGATTCTTTGAGAGAGATTAAGAGATAGAGAGACAGAGATAGAGAGAGATTCTAGACCCATTAGGACAGAGAGAGGCAGTAAAAGAGAGATTCAAGGCTCCTTTGAGCGAAAGAGAGACATACAGAGACAGGGAGAAGCTAGGCACCTTTGAGGGAGAGAAAGACAGAGAGAGAGGGATCCTAGGCTCTTTGAGAGAGAGAGAGATTGAGGGAGAGAATATATGTTCCTTGGAGAGAGAGAGGGAGAGAGAAAGCGATAGAAAGAGACAAAGAGAGAGAGAGAGAGTGAGAGGGAGAGAGAGAGATGCTTGTGTCCTTTTAGAGATAGAGAGTGTTTGTAAACTACTTAGAGAGAGACAGGGAAAGAGAGAGATCTTCGATTGCTTTGAGAGAGAGAGAGATAGATGCTTGTCTCCTTTGAGAGAGACAGAGAGAGAGCTCTGAGGCTCCTTTCTGAAAGAGAGACTGTAGGCTCCTTTGAGAGATAAAGTGATATGCTAGGCACCTTTGAGAGAAAGAGGAGAGCTAGAGAGGCAGAGAGATGCTGCGTTCCTTTTAGAGAAAGAGAGACAGTGAGAGAGGGATCAGAGGCTCCTTTGAGAGAGAGAGAGGGAGAGAGAGAATATATGCTCCTAGGTGAGAAAGAGACCTATAGAGTGATATGCTTAGCTCCTTTGAGAAAGAGAGAGATGTAATCTCCTTTGAGCGAAAGAGAGAGAGAGAGATGCTAGGCTCCTTTGAGAGAGAAAGATATATGCTTGGCTCCTTTGAGAGAAAGAGGAGAGTTAGACAGAGAGATGCTGGGTTCCTTTTAGAGAAAGAGAGACAGTGAGAGAGGGATCAGAGGATTCTTTGAGAGAGAGAGGGAGAGAGAGAATATATGCTCCCAGGTCAGAGAGAGAGAGACATAGAGAGAGAGATGCTTAGCTCCTCTGAGAAAGAGAGAGATGGTAATCTCCTTTGAGAGAAAGAGAGAGATAGATGCTAGGCGACTTTGTCAGAGAGGGAGGGGTGGTAGGCTCTTTGAGAGCGAGAGTAAGTGATGCTAGGATTCTTAGAGAGGGAAAGAGAGAGATCCTGGAATCCTTTGAGTGAGACAGAGAGATATATTCTAGGATTCTTTCAGAGACAGAGAGAGTCTGAGAGAGACCGAGAGAGAGGGAGATGCTAGGCTCAAATGAGAGAGAGAGAGAGGGAGGAAGAGAGAGAGATTCTAGGCTCCTTTGAGCGAAAGAGAGATATACAGATAAATGGAGATGCTAGGCTCCTTTGAGGGAGAGAGAGTCAGACAGAGATAGAGAGCAATCCTAGGCTCTTTGAGAGAGAGAGATAGAGAGGGAGAGAACATATGCTCCTTCTAGAGAGAGATTGAGGGAGAGAGAGAGAGAAAGAGAGAAAGAGAGAGAGACAGAGAGACAGCGACAAAGAGAGAGATGCTTGGGACGTTTTAGAGAGAGAGAGATCTGCTAAGCTTTTTGAGAGAAAGAGAAAGGAAGAGACAGAGAGAGATATGCTAGGCTCCTTGAGAGAGACTGAGGGAGAGAAAAGAGAGAGAGAGAGAGGCTAGGCTCCCGTGAACGAGAGAGTGAGAGAGATACATGCAAGGCTCCTTTGTGAGAGAGAGAGAGAGCGAGAGTGATTCTAGTATCCTTTGAGAAAGAGAGTGGGATTCTAGGCTCCTTTGTGAGAAAGTGGAGAGATGAAGCGACAGAGAGTTGCTATTCCCCTTTGAGAGAGAGAGAGATGCTAGACTTCTTAGACAGAGAGAGAGAAAAAGAGAGAGATGCTAGAATATTTGGAGAGAGAGAGAAATGCTATGCTCCTTTGAGAGAGAGAGAGAGAGGGAGAGAGGGAGAGGGAGAGAGCGAGTAAGAGAGAGATGCTGGGATCCTTTGATAGAAAGTGGAGAGATACAAAGAGAGATGTATGCTATTCTACTTTAAGAGAGAGAGGACAGAGAGAGAGGGATCATAGGCTCGTTTGAGAGAGAGAGAGAGAGAGAAATATAGACGATATGCTCCTTGGAGAGAGAGTGAGAGAGAGAGAAAGAGAGGGAGAGAGAGAGAGCAGCGAGGCTCTTTTGAGAGAGAGAGATGGAGAGATAAAGATTCTAGGCTCCTATGAGAGAAATAGAGATACATAGACAGACATATGCTGGGCTCCTTTGAGAGAGACTGAGGGAGAGAAGAGAGAGAGAGATGCTAGGCTCCTGTGAACAAGACAGTGAGAGAGATACATGCAAGGCTCCTTCGAGAGAGCGAGCGAGCGAGAGGGATTCTATTCTCCTTTGAGAAAGAGAGAGAGATTCTAGGCTCCTTTCAGAGAAAGTGCAGAGATAGAGAGACAGAGAGTTGCTATTCCCCTTTGAGAGAGAGAGATGCTAGACTTCTTAGACAGAGAGAGAGAAAAAGGGAGAGATGCTAGAATACTTGGAGAGAGAGATATATATGCTATGCTCCTTTGAGAGAGAGAAAGAGAGAGAGAGAGGGAGAGAGCGAGTGAGAGCAAGATACTGGGATCCTTTGATAGAAAGTGGAGAGATACAAAGAGAGATGTATGCTATTCAACTGTAAGAGAGAGAGGACAGAGAGAGAGGGATCATAGGCTAGATTGAGAGAGAGAGAGAAATATAGACGATATGCTCCTTGGAGAGAGAGAGAGAGAGAGAGAGAGAGGGAGAGAGAGAGAGCTGAGAGGCTCCTTTGAGAGAGAGAGAGATGTAGAGATAAAGATTCTAGGCTCCTATGAGGGAAATAGAGATAGACAGAGATATGCTGGGCTCCTTTGAGTGAGAGAGAGAGTTTCTAAGCTTCTTAGAGAGCGACAGAGAAAGAGAGAGATGCTAGATTCCTTTGAGAGAGAGAGAGATAGATAGATGCTTGTCTCCTCTGAGAGAGACAGAGGGAGAGAACTCTGTTGCTCCTTTCTGAGAGGGAGAGATACTAGGCTCCATTGAGAGAGAAAGAGATATGCTAGGCTCCTTTCAGAGAAAGAGGAGAGCTAGAGAGACAGAGAGATGCTGGGTTCCTTTTAGAGAAAGAGAGACAGTGAGACAGGGATCAGAAGCTCTTTTGAGAGAGAGAGAGGGAGAGAGAGAATATATGCTCCTAGGTGAGAGAGAGAGAGAGAGAGAGTGAGAGAGAGAGAGAGAGAGACAGATGCTTATCTCCTTTGAGAAAGAGAGAGATGGTAATCGCCTTTGAGAGAAAGAGAGAGATAGATGCTAGGCTACTTTGTCAGAGAGGGAGGGATGGTAGGCTCTTTGAGAGAGAGAGTAATGCTAGGATTTTAAGAGAGAGAGGGAGTGAGATGCTAGAATCCTTTGAGTGAGACAGAGAGATATATTCTAGGATTCTTTGAGAGAGAGAAAGAGACTGAGAGAGACAGAGATAGAGAGAGATGCTAGGCTCAATAGGACAGAGATAGGGAGGGAGAGAGAGAGATTCTAGGCTCCTTTGAGCGAAAGAGAGATATACAGAGACATGGAGATGCTAGGCTCCTTTGAGGTAGAGAGAGTCAGACAGAGAGAGAGAGGGATCCTTGGCTCTTTGAGAGAGAGCGTCAGGGAGAGAATATATGCTCCTTGGAGATAGAGAGGGAGAGATAGAGAGGGAGACAGAAATGCTTGTCTCCTTTGAGAGAGAGAGAGATAGCTGTGAGGCTCCTTTGTGAGAGAGGGAGATACTATGCTCCTTTGAGAGAGAAAGAGATATGCTAGGGTCGTTTAAGAGAAAGAGTAGAGCGAGAGAGACAGAGAGATTCTTGGCTCCTTTGAGAGAAAGAGAGACAGAGAGAGAGGGATCCGAGGCTCCTTTGAGAGAGAGAGAGAGTATATATGCTCCTGGGAGAGAGAGAGAGAGACATAGACAGATGCTTGGCTCTTTTGAGGAAGAGAGAGACGCTTATCTCTTTGAGAGAAAGAGAGAGGGAGATGCTACGCTACTTTGCCAGAGAGAGCGGGATGGTAGGCTCCTCTGAGAGTGGGAGTGAGTGATGCTAGGTATCTCAGAGAGAGAAAGAGAGAGATGCTAGAGTCCTTTGAGTGAGAGAGAAAGAGATATTCTAGGATTCTTTGAGAGAGATTAAGAGATAGAGAGACAGAGATAGAGAGAGATTCTAGACTCATTTGAGACAGAGAGAGGCAGTAAAAGAGAGATTCAAGGCTCCTTTGAGCGAAAGAGAGAGATACAGAGACAGGGAGAAGCTAGGCACCTTTGAGGGAGAGAAAGACAGAGAGAGAGGGATCCTAGGCTCTTTGAGAGAGAGAGAGATTGAGGGAGAGAATATATGTTCCTTGGAGAGAGAGAGGGAGAGAGAAAGCGATAGAAAGAGACAAAGAGAGAGAGAGAGAGAGTGAGAGGGAGAGAGAGAGATGCTTGTGTCCTTTTAGAGAGAGAGAGTGTTTGTAAACTACTTAGAGAGAGACAGGGAAAGAGAGAGATCTTCGATTGCTTTGAGAGAGAGAGAGATAGATGCTTGTCTCCTTTGAGAGAGACAGAGAGAGAGCTCTGAGGCTCCTTTCTGAAAGAGAGACTGTAGGCTCCTTTGAGAGATAAAGTGATATGCTAGGCACCTTTGAGAGAAAGAGGAGAGCTAGAGAGGCAGAGAGATGCTGCGTTCCGTTTAGAGAAAGAGAGACAGTGAGAGAGGGATCAGAGGCTCCTTTGAGAGAGAGAGAGGGAGAGAGAGAATATATGCTCCTAGGTGAGAAAGAGACCTATAGAGTGATATGCTTAGCTCCTTTGAGAAAGAGAGAGATGTAATCTCCTTCGAGCGAAAGAGAGAGAGAGAGATGCTAGGCTCCTTTGAGAGAGAAAGATATATGCTTGGCTCCTTTGAGAGAAAGAGGAGAGTTAGACAGAGAGATGCTGGGTTCCTTTTAGAGAAGGAGAGACAGTGAGAGAGGGATCAGAGGATTCTTTGAGAGAGAGAGGGAGAGAGAGAATATATGCTCCCAGGTCAGAGAGAGAGAGACATAGAGAGAGAGATGCTTAGCTCCTCTGAGAAAGAGAGAGATGGTAATCTCCTTTGAGAGAAAGAGAGAGATAGATGCTAGGCGACTTTGTCAGAGAGGGAGGGGTGGTAGGCTCTTTGAGAGCGAGAGTAAGTGATGCTAGGATTCTTAGAGAGGGAAAGAGAGAGATCCTGGAATCCTTTGAGTGAGACAGAGAGATATATTCTAGGATTCTTTCAGAGACAGAGAGAGTCTGAGAGAGACCGAGAGAGAGGGAGATGCTAGGCTCAAATGAGAGAGAGAGAGAGGGAGGAAGAGAGAGAGATTCTAGGCTCCTTTGAGCGAAAGAGAGATATACAGATAAATGGAGATGCTAGGCTCCTTTGAGGGAGAGAGAGTCAGACAGAGATAGAGAGCAATCCTAGGCTCTTTGAGAGAGAGAGATAGAGAGGGAGAGAACATATGCTCCTTCTAGAGAGAGATTGAGGGAGAGAGAGAGAGAAAGAGAGAAAGAGAGAGAGACAGAGAGACAGCGACAAAGAGAGAGATGCTTGGGACGTTTTAGAGAGAGAGAGATCTGCTAAGCTTTTTGAGAGAAAGAGAAACGAAGAGACAGAGAGAGATATGCTAGGCTCCTTGAGAGAGACTGAGGGAGAGAAAAGAGAGAGAGAGAGGCTAGGCTCCCGTGAACGAGAGAGTGAGAGAGATACATGCAAGGCTCCTTTGTGAGAGAGAGAGAGAGCAAGAGTGATTCTAGTATCCTTTGAGAAAGAGAGTGGGATTCTAGGCTCCTTTGTGAGAAAGTGGAGAGATGAAGCGACAGAGAGTTGCTATTCCCCTTTGAGAGAGAGAGAGATGCTAGACTTCTTAGAGAGAGAGAAAAAGAGAGAGATGCTAGAATATTTGGAGAGAGAGAGAAATGCTATGCTCCTTTGAGAGAGAGAGAGAGAGGGAGAGAGGGAGAGGGAGAGAGCGAGTAAGAGAGAGATGCTGGGATCCTTTGATAGAAAGTGGAGAGATACAAAGAGAGATGTATGCTATTCTACTTTAAGAGAGAGAGGACAGAGAGAGAGGGATCATAGGCTCGTTTGAGAGAGAGAGAGAGAGAGAAATATAGACGATATGCTCCTTGGAGAGAGAGTGAGAGAGAGAGAAAGAGAGGGAGAGAGAGAGAGCAGCGAGGCTCTTTTGAGAGAGAGAGATGGAGAGATAAAGATTCTAGGCTCCTATGAGAGAAATAGAGATACATAGACAGACATATGCTGGGCTCCTTTGAGAGAGACTGAGGGAGAGAAGAGAGAGAGAGATGCTAGGCTCCTGTGAACAAGACAGTGAGAGAGATACATGCAAGGCTCCTTCGAGAGAGCGAGCGAGCGAGAGGGATTCTATTCTCCTTTGAGAAAGAGAGAGAGATTCTAGGCTCCTTTCAGAGAAAGTGCAGAGATAGAGAGACAGAGAGTTGCTATTCCCCTTTGAGAGAGAGAGATGCTAGACTTCTTAGACAGAGAGAGAGAAAAAGGGAGAGATGCTAGAATACTTGGAGAGAGAGATATATATGCTATGCTCCTTTGAGAGAGAGAAAGAGAGAGAGAGAGGGAGAGAGCGAGTGAGAGCAAGATACTGGGATCCTTTGATAGAAAGTGGAGAGATACAAAGAGAGATGTATGCTATTCAACTGTAAGAGAGAGAGGACAGAGAGAGAGGGATCATAGGCTAGATTGAGAGAGAGAGAGAAATATAGACGATATGCTCCTTGGAGAGAGAGAGAGAGAGAGAGAGAGAGGGAGAGAGAGAGAGCTGAGAGGCTCCTTTGAGAGAGAGAGAGATGTAGAGATAAAGATTCTAGGCTCCTATGAGGGAAATAGAGATAGACAGAGATATGCTGGGCTCCTTTGAGTGAGAGAGAGAGTTTCTAAGCTTCTTAGAGAGCGACAGAGAAAGAGAGAGATGCTAGATTCCTTTGAGAGAGAGAGAGATAGATAGATGCTTGTCTCCTCTGAGAGAGACAGAGGGAGAGAACTCTGTTGCTCCTTTCTGAGAGGGAGAGATACTAGGCTCCATTGAGAGAGAAAGAGATATGCTAGGCTCCTTTCAGAGAAAGAGGAGAGCTAGAGAGACAGAGAGATGCTGGGTTCCTTTTAGAGAAAGAGAGACAGTGAGAGAGGGATCAGAAGCTCTTTTGAGAGAGAGAGAGGGAGAGAGAGAATATATGCTCCTAGGTGAGAGAGAGAGAGAGAGAGAGAGAGAGAGAGAGAGAGAGAGAGAGAGAGACAGATGCTTATCTCCTTTGAGAAAGAGAGAGATGGTAATCGCCTTTGAGAGAAAGAGAGAGATAGATGCTAGGCTACTTTGTCAGAGAGGGAGGGATGGTAGGCTCTTTGAGAGAGAGAGTAATGCTAGGATTTTAAGAGAGAGAGGGAGTGAGATGCTAGAATCCTTTGAGTGAGACAGAGAGATATATTCTAGGATTCTTTGAGAGAGAGAAAGAGACTGAGAGAGACAGAGATAGAGAGAGATGCTAGGCTCAATAGGACAGAGATAGGGAGGGAGAGAGAGAGATTCTAGGCTCCTTTGAGCGAAAGAGAGATATACAGAGACATGGAGATGCTAGGCTCCTTTGAGGTAGAGAGAGTCAGACAGAGAGAGAGAGGGATCCTTGGCTCTTTGAGAGAGAGCGTCAGGGAGAGAATATATGCTCCTTGGAGATAGAGAGGGAGAGATAGAGAGGGAGACAGAAATGCTTGTCTCCTTTGAGAGAGAGAGAGATAGCTGTGAGGCTCCTTTGTGAGAGAGGGAGATACTAGGCTCCTTTGAGAGAGAAAGAGATATGCTAGGGTCGTTTAAGAGAAAGAGTAGAGCGAGAGAGACAGAGAGATTCTTGGCTCCTTTGAGAGAAAGAGAGACAGAGAGAGAGGGATCCGAGGCTCCTTTGAGAGAGAGAGAGAGTATATATGCTCCTGGGAGAGAGAGAGAGAGACATAGACAGATGCTTGGCTCTTTTGAGGAAGAGAGAGACACTTATCTCTTTGAGAGAAAGAGAGAGGGAGATGCTACGCTACTTTGCCAGAGAGAGCGGGATGGTAGGCTCCTCTGAGAGTGGGAGTGAGTGATGCTAGGTATCTCAGAGAGAGAAAGAGAGAGATGCTAGAGTCCTTTGAGTGAGAGAGAAAGAGATATTCTAGGATTCTTTGAGAGAGATTAAGAGATAGAGAGACAGAGATAGAGAGAGATTCTAGACTCATTTGAGACAGAGAGAGGCAGTAAAAGAGAGATTCAAGGCTCCTTTGAGCGAAAGAGAGAGATACAGAGACAGGGAGAAGCTAGGCACCTTTGAGGGAGAGAAAGACAGAGAGAGAGGGATCCTAGGCTCTTTGAGAGAGAGAGAGATTGAGGGAGAGAATATATGTTCCTTGGAGAGAGAGAGGGAGAGAGAAAGCGATAGAAAGAGACAAAGAGAGAGAGAGAGAGAGTGAGAGGGAGAGAGAGAGATGCTTGTGTCCTTTTAGAGAGAGAGAGTGTTTGTAAACTACTTAGAGAGAGACAGGGAAAGAGAGAGATCTTCGATTGCTTTGAGAGAGAGAGAGATAGATGCTTGTCTCCTTTGAGAGAGACAGAGAGAGAGCTCTGAGGCTCCTTTCTGAAAGAGAGACTGTAGGCTCCTTTGAGAGATAAAGTGATATGCTAGGCACCTTTGAGAGAAAGAGGAGGGCTAGAGAGGCAGAGAGATGCTGCGTTCCTTTTAGAGAAAGAGAGACAGTGAGAGAGGGATCAGAGGCTCCTTTGAGAGAGAGAGAGGGAGAGAGAGAATATATGCTCCTAGGTGAGAAAGAGACCTATAGAGTGATATGCTTAGCTCCTTTGAGAAAGAGAGAGATGTAATCTCCTTTGAGCGAAAGAGAGAGAGAGAGAGATGCTAGGCTCCTTTGAGAGAGAAAGATATATGCTTGGCTCCTTTGAGAGAAAGAGGAGAGTTAGAGAGATGCTGGGTTCCTTTTAGAGAAAGAGAGACAGTGAGAGAGGGATCAGAGGATTCTTTGAGAGAGAGAGGGAGAGAGAGAATATATGCTCCCAGGTCAGAGAGAGAGAGACATAGAGAGAGAGATGCTTAGCTCCTCTGAGAAAGAGAGAGATGGTAATCTCCTTTGAGAGAAAGAGAGAGATAGATGCTAGGCGACTTTGTCAGAGAGGGAGGGGTGGTAGGCTCTTTGAGAGCGAGAGTAAGTGATGCTAGGATTCTTAGAGAGGGAAAGAGAGAGATCCTGGAATCCTTTGAGTGAGACAGAGAGATATATTCTAGGATTCTTTCAGAGACAGAGAGAGTCTGAGAGAGACCGAGAGAGAGGGAGATGCTAGGCTCAAATGAGAGAGAGAGAGAGGGAGGAAGAGAGAGAGATTCTAGGCTCCTTTGAGCGAAAGAGAGATATACAGATAAATGGAGATGCTAGGCTCCTTTGAGGGAGAGAGAGTCAGACAGAGATAGAGAGCAATCCTAGGCTCTTTGAGAGAGAGAGATAGAGAGGGAGAGAACATATGCTCCTTCTAGAGAGAGATTGAGGGAGAGAGAGAGAGAAAGAGAGAAAGAGAGAGAGACAGAGAGACAGCGACAAAGAGAGAGATGCTTGGGACGTTTTAGAGAGAGAGAGATCTGCTAAGCTTTTTGAGAGAAAGAGAAAGGAAGAGACAGAGAGAGATATGCTAGGCTCCTTGAGAGAGACTGAGGGAGAGAAAAGAGAGAGAGAGAGAGGCTAGGCTCCCGTGAACGAGAGAGTGAGAGAGATACATGCAAGGCTCCTTTGTGAGAGAGAGAGAGAGCGAGAGTGATTCTAGTATCCTTTGAGAAAGAGAGTGGGATTCTAGGCTCCTTTGTGAGAAAGTGGAGAGATGAAGCGACAGAGAGTTGCTATTCCCCTTTGAGAGAGAGAGAGATGCTAGACTTCTTAGACAGAGAGAGAGAAAAAGAGAGAGATGCTAGAATATTTGGAGAGAGAGAGAAATGCTATGCTCCTTTGAGAGAGAGAGAGAGAGGGAGAGAGGGAGAGGGAGAGAGCGAGTAAGAGAGAGATGCTGGGATCCTTTGATAGAAAGTGGAGAGATACAAAGAGAGATGTATGCTATTCTACTTTAAGAGAGAGAGGACAGAGAGAGAGGGATCATAGGCTCGTTTGAGAGAGAGAGAGAGAGAGAAATATAGACGATATGCTCCTTGGAGAGAGAGTGAGAGAGAGAGAAAGAGAGGGAGAGAGAGAGAGCAGCGAGGCTCTTTTGAGAGAGAGAGATGGAGAGATAAAGATTCTAGGCTCCTATGAGAGAAATAGAGATACATAGACAGACATATGCTGGGCTCCTTTGAGAGAGACTGAGGGAGAGAAGAGAGAGAGAGATGCTAGGCTCCTGTGAACAAGACAGTGAGAGAGATACATGCAAGGCTCCTTCGAGAGAGCGAGCGAGCGAGAGGGATTCTATTCTCCTTTGAGAAAGAGAGAGAGATTCTAGGCTCCTTTCAGAGAAAGTGCAGAGATAGAGAGACAGAGAGTTGCTATTCCCCTTTGAGAGAGAGAGATGCTAGACTTCTTAGACAGAGAGAGAGAAAAAGGGAGAGATGCTAGAATACTTGGAGAGAGAGATATATATGCTATGCTCCTTTGAGAGAGAGAAAGAGAGAGAGAGAGGGAGAGAGCGAGTGAGAGCAAGATACTGGGATCCTTTGATAGAAAGTGGAGAGATACAAAGAGAGATGTATGCTATTCAACTGTAAGAGAGAGAGGACAGAGAGAGAGGGATCATAGGCTAGATTGAGAGAGAGAGAGAAATATAGACGATATGCTCCTTGGAGAGAGAGAGAGAGAGAGAGAGAGAGGGAGAGAGAGAGAGCTGAGAGGCTCCTTTGAGAGAGAGAGATGTAGAGATAAAGATTCTAGGCTCCTATGAGGGAAATAGAGATAGACAGAGATATGCTGGGCTCCTTTGAGTGAGAGAGAGAGTTTCTAAGCTTCTTAGAGAGCGACAGAGAAAGAGAGAGATGCTAGATTCCTTTGAGAGAGAGAGAGATAGATAGATGCTTGTCTCCTCTGAGAGAGACAGAGGGAGAGAACTCTGTTGCTCCTTTCTGAGAGGGAGAGATACTAGGCTCCTTTGAGAGAGAAAGAGATATGCTAGGCTCCTTTCAGAGAAAGAGGAGAGCTAGAGAGACAGAGAGATGCTGGGTTCCTTTTAGAGAAAGAGAGACAGTGAGAGAGGGATCAGAAGCTCTTTTGAGAGAGAGAGAGGGAGAGAGAGAATATATGCTCCTAGGTGAGAGAGAGAGAGAGAGAGAGAGAGAGACAAATGCTTATCTCCTTTGAGAAAGAGAGAGATGGTAATCGCCTTTGAGAGAAAGAGAGAGATAGATGCTAGGCTACTTTGTCAGAGAGGGAGGGATGGTAGGCTCTTTGAGAGAGAGAGTAATGCTAGGATTTTAAGAGAGAGAGGGAGTGAGATGCTAGAATCCTTTGAGTGAGACAGAGAGATATATTCTAGGATTCTTTGAGAGAGAGAAAGAGACTGAGAGAGACAGAGATAGAGAGAGATGCTAGGCTCAATAGGACAGAGATAGGGAGGGAGAGAGAGAGATTCTAGGCTCCTTTGAGCGAAAGAGAGATATACAGAGACATGGAGATGCTAGGCTCCTTTGAGGTAGAGAGAGTCAGACAGAGAGAGAGAGGGATCCTTGGCTCTTTGAGAGAGAGCGTCAGGGAGAGAATATATGCTCCTTGGAGATAGAGAGGGAGAGATAGAGAGGGAGACAGAAATGCTTGTCTCCTTTGAGAGAGAGAGAGATAGCTGTGAGGCTCCTTTGTGAGAGAGGGAGATACTAGGCTCCTTTGAGAGAGAAAGAGATATGCTAGGGTCGTTTAAGAGAAAGAGTAGAGCGAGAGAGACAGAGAGATTCTTGGCTCCTTTGAGAGAAAGAGAGACAGAGAGAGAGGGATCCGAGGCTCCTTTGAGAGAGAGAGAGAGTATATATGCTCCTGGGAGAGAGAGAGAGAGACATAGACAGATGCTTGGCTCTTTTGAGGAAGAGAGAGACGCTTATCTCTTTGAGAGAAAGAGAGAGGGAGATGCTACGCTACTTTGTCAGAGAGAGCGGGATGGTAGGCTCCTCTGAGAGTGGGAGTGAGTGATGCTAGGTATCTCAGAGAGAGAAAGAGAGAGATGCTAGAGTCCTTTGAGTGAGAGAGAAAGAGATATTCTAGGATTCTTTGAGAGAGATTAAGAGATAGAGAGACAGAGATAGAGAGAGATTCTAGACCCATTAGGACAGAGAGAGGCAGTAAAAGAGAGATTCAAGGCTCCTTTGAGCGAAAGAGAGACATACAGAGACAGGGAGAAGCTAGGCACCTTTGAGGGAGAGAAAGACAGAGAGAGAGGGATCCTAGGCTCTTTGAGAGAGAGAGAGATTGAGGGAGAGAATATATGTTCCTTGGAGAGAGAGAGGGAGAGAGAAAGCGATAGAAAGAGACAAAGAGAGAGAGAGAGAGTGAGAGGGAGAGAGAGAGATGCTTGTGTCCTTTTAGAGAGAGAGAGTGTTTGTAAACTACTTAGAGAGAGACAGGGAAAGAGAGAGATCTTCGATTGCTTTGAGAGAGAGAGAGATAGATGCTTGTCTCCTTTGAGAGAGACAGAGAGAGAGCTCTGAGGCTCCTTTCTGAAAGAGAGACTGTAGGCTCCTTTGAGAGATAAAGTGATATGCTAGGCACCTTTGAGAGAAAGAGGAGAGCTAGAGAGGCAGAGAGATGCTGCGTTCCTTTTAGAGAAAGAGAGACAGTGAGAGAGGGATCAGAGGCTCCTTTGAGAGAGAGAGAGGGAGAGAGAGAATATATGCTCCTAGGTGAGAAAGAGACCTATAGAGTGATATGCTTAGCTCCTTTGAGAAAGAGAGAGATGTAATCTCCTTTGAGCGAAAGAGAGAGAGAGAGATGCTAGGCTCCTTTGAGAGAGAAAGATATATGCTTGGCTCCTTTGAGAGAAAGAGGAGAGTTAGACAGAGAGATGCTGGGTTCCTTTTAGAGAAAGAGAGACAGTGAGAGAGGGATCAGAGGATTCTTTGAGAGAGAGAGGGAGAGAGAGAATATATGCTCCCAGGTCAGAGAGAGAGAGACATAGAGAGAGAGATGCTTAGCTCCTCTGAGAAAGAGAGAGATGGTAATCTCCTTTGAGAGAAAGAGAGAGATAGATGCTAGGCGACTTTGTCAGAGAGGGAGGGGTGGTAGGCTCTTTGAGAGCGAGAGTAAGTGATGCTAGGATTCTTAGAGAGGGAAAGAGAGAGATCCTGGAATCCTTTGAGTGAGACAGAGAGATATATTCTAGGATTCTTTCAGAGACAGAGAGAGTCTGAGAGAGACCGAGAGAGAGGGAGATGCTAGGCTCAAATGAGAGAGAGAGAGAGGGAGGAAGAGAGAGAGATTCTAGGCTCCTTTGAGCGAAAGAGAGATATACAGATAAATGGAGATGCTAGGCTCCTTTGAGGGAGAGAGAGTCAGACAGAGATAGAGAGCAATCCTAGGCTCTTTGAGAGAGAGAGATAGA